>NC_042957.1:18415775-18473275 GCF_901001165.1 Salmo trutta
AGAGAGAGAGAGAGAGAGAGAGAGAGAGAGAGAGAGAGAGAGATGAGAGAGAGAGAGAGGAGAGAGAGAGAGAGGAGAGAGAGAGAGAGAGAGAGAGAGAGAGAGAGAGAGAGAGAGAGAGAGAGAGAGAGAGAGAGAGAGAGAGAGAGAGAGAGAGAGAGAGAGAGAGAGAGAGAGAGAGAGAGAGTGAGTCCCAGGCAGGCAGAATGATAACTTCTTTGAGAATCAAGCAATCTGTAATTTAGTCTCAACCAAAGTGAAACTGACTCCATTCCGTGATGGTGGAAATAATTGTTAATTGTTAAAATCTAATTTATTTGATAGTGTAACACATTGGCTATGTTATCTTCCCCTCAGGCCCCAGAAGAGAAGGTAGGCATGACCATCAAGCCTTACTACACTACAGTACAAGCTGGAGTATCTGGCTTTAGAATAGGAAAGAACTAGACTTCACAACTGGGCTACTTACATAATTACTAGACTGAAGATAACAAAGGGGAAGAAGAAAAAAAAAAGTATTTTTACCGCCAGCAATTCAGCACCCTTCTAAAATACCGTTGGCAAGGGATTCCAGAAGTTAATAAAATAACAGCAGAACTTTTACAATATTCATACTCTCATTCGACACAGTGGTGCCAGTAGATGTGGGAAAATACTTGGCCTTAATGGACAGACTGTCCTCTACCATTCACTAAAATGTACTTACTGTATACACATTCTTGTGTATAGGTTCTTGTACTGTATATGTGGACTTCAATGTGATCCATTCATTGATTTACATCCTAAATGATCTACATCTTCATCTACTTAATGGATACATGGGTCTTTATGTTTGTCCTTCTGGAGAGATGTTTAACGCTGGGGTTACTGGTAACAAAGCTTACATAGCCTTCCCCATTAACCACATCTGTAAGGGATATACAGGTTGGCCTGCCCAGTGGGGCAGGGGCTTCCTGAGAGAGCCTTTCCTCTCCAGACAGGAAACAGTCTGAGCTGAAAGCACTCAGGAAGCCTTGCTGACAGCCTGTATAAGTGACCAGGCAGGGAGCTATCAACAGCAGCTCAAACACCAGAGAGACAGGGGTGGATAGGGAAGGAGTGAGAGAGAGGGAGAAGGACAGGAAGGTGGACAGACAGACAGACAGACTAAAACGCAGGTTTCACTTTAAGAGGTTGCCTTTTGCCGTTAAATCAGACACATTGCTAAGTTGTTTTCCTTCTAACTGACATCGTAAGTTAATAGATCAGAAACCGAACACCTTATGGTTCCTTAATTCATCTGAACAACAGGCCACATAATATAGGGTTTCAGTGCCAGGCAGCCAACAAATACAGCAGGTGTCCTATTCAATTGGTAAATATTTCTATGGCCAGTACTGTTTAAGCAGGGTTACTCTCATATGCCCCAATGTAAACTGTTACTAACATTGCCTCTACAAAAAGGGGGCTACTCATTGTCATAAAGAGTTAAAACAGCATTTCTTTCAACAAGTAATTCATCATTGTTATGTCATAAAGAGTTATCACTGCGACCTGCAGAGATTCTAGAAAACATCCTCAAAGGCTTTTCTCATAGGTTGGTTGGTTGTTGGTTGGTTACTGTGAGCACATGCAGAGACTCAAGTGGAACGAGGAACAGATGTAACACTTGACAGGGCTGCTAAAGATCTGACACGTTCCCTGGTGCCCTACA
Source organism: Salmo trutta (assembly GCF_901001165.1). NCBI lineage: Eukaryota > Metazoa > Chordata > Actinopteri > Salmoniformes > Salmonidae > Salmo > Salmo trutta. Next base: position 18,417,469 of record NC_042957.1, read on the forward strand.
AGAAAATGCTGGAATTGATCGGCACACACATATAGACACACAGATGAGAGTGTGGTTAGAGTGTGGCACACACACACAAAGATAGAGAGAGAGAAAAAGATTCACACACACAAAGATAGAGGGAGAGAAAGATTCACAGACACACACACAAAGATAGAGAAGGAGAGAAAGATTCACAGACACACACATAGAGAAGGAGAGAAAGATTCACAGACACACACATAGAGAAGGAGAGAAAGATTCACAGACACACACAAAGATAGAGGGAGAGAAAGATTCACAGACACAGACACACCAAAGATAGAGAAGGAGAGAAAGATTCACAGACACACACAAAGATAGAGAAGGAGAGAAAGATTCACAGACACAGACACACACAAAGATAGAGAGAGAGAAAGATTCACAGACACAGACACACACAAAGATAGAGAAGGAGAGAAAGATTCACAGACACAGACACACACAAAGATAGAGAGAGAGAAAGATTCACAGACACACACAAAGATAGAGAGAGAGAAAGATTCACAGACACACACAAAGATAGAGAAGGAGAGAAAGATTCACAGACACACACAAAGATAGAGGGAGAGAAAGATTCACAGACACACACAAAGATAGAGAGAGAGAAAGATTCACAGACACACACAAAGATAGAGAGAGAGAAAGATTCACAGACACACACAAAGATAGAGAAGGAGAGAAAGATTCACAGACACACACAAAGATAGAGAGAGAGAAAGATTCACAGACACACACAAAGATAGAGAAGGAGAGAAAGATTCACAGACACACACAAAGATAGAGGGAGAGAAAGATTCACAGACACACACACAAAGATAGAGAGAGAGAGAAAGATTCACAGACACACACAAAGATAGAGGGAGAGAAAGATTCACAGACAGGAAGGGTTCCATGTGAACAGCAGTTGAACATGGGTCAGTCGGTCCACACACATGTAGCATGCAGACATTTACACACGTAAGTCTGCATGCACACCCACACACAGACAGGCACCTACACATACAGGCACACACGCAACACGCACGTGAGCACACACACACACACAAACACACAATGTTTGTGTCTAAGCCTTCCAGGTGTTATGGGATCAACAGAGGCAACGTAAGCTACTGTATCTCAGAAACCAGAATTCACTCTCCAAGGTGCTGAAATAGCCAACCAGCTAAAGCAACTCAAACACACAAACACAATTCCGTGAACACAAATGTGTGTAAATCCACATATGCAATATATTGTTCTATCCAAATAGTTCCATTGGGATGACCAATCTGTTTCCAGTCAGACCTGCCTGGCCATGGGAGTTGGCCATAGAGGGTCACGGGAGAGCTTCATTAATGGAGTCGAATTCCTTTCAGAGAAGAAAATCAATGGTGTTTGAGATTGTGAGATACAACTCCGCTGAGCGCATTATTGGGAGAACGAGCGCCCGTGGAGAATAGATGAGAGCTGTTGAACGTGAAATAACCGTAGCATATAACCGGTATGGGCTCAACCTCATTTTGATCAATAGGACTATATTAAACACATTTCTCAACTTGACGGTCAATTAAAAAACGATATCTTAATTCGACAAACCAAATGGTTGTAGGCCTACCCTAGGTTTTGAATTAAAATTCCTCAATAAAAACTATATAGATTTCTTTGAGGATATTATGTATTCCCATGCGTAAAAGCGCTCCTCGCCTCCACAATCCGTGTCTCTCTCTCATCACCTCCTGGGATTGCGGAGGTAGACAAGGGGTTTCTCCAACTTTTCAGCGCAACCACAGGAGATGCGTCAGCACATTGGGGCTTACCAGTCCACAGGCTCACACACCGAATCCCACTGATCACATCGTAAAACCCCGGGCACTGCGCAATCAGTATATGAATAGTATTGGGACAAATAATCTGCAGTGATAATAAAAGCTTGTTACCTCGAAATGTGACTTTGGCGATTCTGTCCCCCTTTCCGCGAAGGTCCCGGACCGTTTTTAGGTGGACTAAAAGAGCCATGTCAAGTTGTACAAGTTGTGCAATCCAGCACTTCAGGAGAAAATTAACTATTTTCTTCACAGAGCAAAAAACCTCTAATGTGCTGCTGAAATGCGTATGATCCAAATGTTCATTGATCTCTAAGCCTAGACCCTCTCATTGTGTCTTTGGTTCTGTGGAACAAAAATCGAATTCCATTCCGCATGCAACATCTGCTTTATCCTCCTTCGACAAAAAGAAAGGAAGGATCTTTAATTATTGGTAAGCTTTCGTTTTATCCCGCGCTATATGCTCGGTGGCTGCTGGGTCTCGCGCGTCCCAGTGACTGACGGGCGCGCGTGGTGAAGGCAGGGGCTGGCGCTCTGACTGACAGTCGGAAGGAAGGGAGGGAGGGTGACAGGGTATTGGAGATGGACGGTTGCATTCTCTGAATTTTAGTTTTTTACCCTTGTTAGAAAGACATTCACTATACAGGCCAACGGTGGGCTTCTCTCCCTCATATTAAACATGTTTGGGAATTTATTTTATTGCAATTTCATTGCACCTATAGGCTACCACAATTCCATATATGCCGGTCATTTGCAATTTCTATAGCTTAGATTTCAAGATGACCAAATGTATTTAAAAATATAAAAAATGTGATCTTAATTCAATTGTAATTAAGCTTATTAATAGTTTTTACGTGATATCCTATTTTAGGTCACGCAAGAAAATGTGAGTGCAGATATGCATGGCACAGTTTTGTCATTATTTCGTGACCAGCAGGGCCACGCTGGGTAAAAGGGCAGTTGCCAGGCAACTCTTTGTTGCTCTCTGGTCGCCTGGTGTTAGCCTGGAGGTGTGGGTCAGTCTGTGTTTGGTCCGGTGCTTGGCAGCTGCTTGTCGTGCTCCGTCTTGCGTGGTTCGAGGGTTCGGGTGATAATAACAGTAACATGGCACTCAGAGGAAATGGAACGCTTATCACGCACAACAACTCGACCTACATCCCACCTTCCTTAATGCCCGGGTGAGCAACGCACCTGCAAAATGGACAGAACCATAAGAAACGAGTTGCCTACGGACAAGTAGGCTTGGATAAAATATGTTTCATAAGTTAATAACATGTTATTTATTTACTTTCTCATTTGTAAAGATACTGCGGATATGTTCCAACTTCAAAGTTCTTGTATGGAGACACATTCGGGAATGCCACCATCAAATACTTTCAGGACTTCCGCAGCGGGGCAATGGCCTGCAGCACGATCCCGTACAGCCGCGGTGGGATGTTCCCGTCCATCTTCTCCAACAGCGGGCTCCTAGTGTCGGCCCAGCGGGCTCAGAGCCGCAACAGGACCCTGAACAGTCCCTACTGGGCCCGTTTTAATGTGGACTTCAAACGCCAGGAGACGCTGAAAAGCTTCGGAGAGGTGAAACGGGGATGGGGGTTCTCTATGAGTTGTTTTCAACATACCGATTTGATGCCTCATTTTACATAACATGGAAATCATGAACAGTATTGGTTTGCAGCACTCTCAGAAACACCGGGAGAGCTATAAGGACAAGACAGGAACACGACTTCCCATCAAACACTTCGTCATCCCAGTGAAAGAGAGCGACAAATACTTCTGGAAGCAGATGTAAGATCTAAAGTTGTGTAGTCAATAAATATTCCTGTAATGTTTTTACATGTACTCTTACGTGCTATTGTGAACAGATGCGTCTAAAACAAAATACTACTGATGCAACAAACATATTTGTTGGATAGTAGGTCTATATGAACCTAGACTGTCATAACTGCTTTCAATTTTAAAAAGCACATTGTAGGCTATTGGCAATGGACTTGTTAATGCCTTGTAGTCTGTATGTACTAAATTAATATATTATTTCAAAATAAAACATACTCAACCACACATTACAATTGCCCATCTCTCCACTTATATTTTTCTCAAATGCATTACATGATGTGCCCATCCGAACCTGATACACAATTCAACCAACCACACATCCCAAATGACAAGCGATTAGGCTGCATTTACACAGGCAGCCCAATTCTGATCTTTTTTTTAACCTCCCTGGGCAAGGTGGGACGTTTGCGTCCCACCTAGTCAACAGCCAGTGGAATCGTGTGGCGCAAAATACAAATACCTCATAAATGCTATAACTTCAATTTCTCAAACATATGACAATTTTACACCATTTTAAAGACAAGACTCTCGTTAATCTAACCACACTGTTCGCTTTCAAAAAGGCTTTACAACGAAAGCAAAACATTAGATTATGTCAGGAGAGTACTCTGCCAAAAATAATCACACAGCCATTTTCAAAGCATGCATATATGTCACAAAAACCAAAACCACAGCTAAATGCAGCACTAACCTTTGATGATCTTCATCAGATGACACTCCTAGGACATTATGTTATACAATACATGCATGTTTTGTTCAATCAAGTTCATATTTATATAAAAAAACAGCTTTTTACATTAGCATGTGATGTTCAGAACTAGCATACCCACCGCAAACTTCCGGTGAATTTACTAAATTACTCACGATTAACGTTCACAAAATACATAACAATTATTTTAAGAATTATAGATACAGAACTCCTTTATGCAATTGCGGTGTCAGATTTTAAAATAGCTTTTCGGCGAAAGCACATTTTGCAATATTCTGAGTAGATAGCCCGGCCATCACGGCTAGCTAATTTGACACCCACCAAGTTTGGCCCTCACCAAACTCAGATTTATTATTAGAAAAATTGGATTACCTTTGCTGTTCTTCGTCAGAATGCACTCCCAGGACTTCTACTTCAGCAACAAATGTTGTTTTGGTTCGAAATAATCCATAGTTATATTGAAATAGCTCCGTTTTGTTCGTGTGTTGAGGTCAGTATACGCGCGCTCCAGTGTCAGTGTTCCCTGCCTGACCACTCACAAACACTCCTGCTGTTTTTCGCCCAGAGACTGCAGAGCTCTCATTCCACTTTCTGGCGCCTTCTGAGAGCCAATGGAAGCCTTAGAAAATGTCACGTTACAGCAGAGATGCTGTATTTTTGATAGAGATGCCCTAGAAGGACAACAAATTGTCAGACAGGGCACTTCCTGCATGGAATCTTCTCAGATTTTGGCCTGCCATATGAGTTCTGTTATACTCACAGACACCATTCAAACAGTTTTAGAAACTTTAGAGTGTTTTCTATCCAAATCTACTAATTTTATGCATATTCTCGTTTCTGGGTAAGAGTAGTAACCAGTTTAAATCGGGTACGTTTTTTATCCGGCCGTGAAAATACTGCCCCTTGGCCCCAACAGGTTTTAACCAATCAGATCAGCTCTGAAAAAGATCAGATGGGAAAAGATCTAATGTGATTGGTCAAAAGACCAATTATTGGAAAAAATACCAGAATTGGGCTGCCTGTGTTAGCACAACCTTTTTCTTAGTTTCACACCCGTTTAAAGACTGACATTAAACATTTGTTCTAAACCTGACACAAACGCTCTCTTAGGGCCTTACATCTAACATCACAGGAAACCTGCTAGAACACTGGGTGAAATGCTATCTGAGGAGAAATTGAATCTCTCTCTCTCTCTCTCTGTGTGTGTGTGTGTGTGTGTGTGTGTGTGTGTGTGTGTGTGTGTGTGTGTGTGTGTGTGTGTGTGTGTGTGTGTGTGTGTGTGTGTGTGTGTGTGTGTGACTGGCAGAGGTTTAGGCAAGAGATTGTTGAGACAGACCAGTCGATGAGTTTATGGTGTTATTGCTATAAAAATTTGATTTGAGGAAGATACACAACTCAATTGCAATTAAATCACAACGTAGAACCTAGGGGGCAGGCTAGAGAGAATAATAGTTGTTACTGATATTGTGATAACTTCGCTTTGATGTCAAGGGAAGTTGTTTATCTTGTATGTTCTCACTAGAAAAAGTGCTGTATTGACTTGTTATCACTGACTTTGTTTAAGGCCTTTTTACTGCTTACTTTCTGCATCCCAAACCTCCCCCACTTCTCCTTCACCCAATTCCAGATAGCTGATGTTCTGAAAGAGCTGCAAAATCTGGACCCCTACAAATCAGCCAGGCTAGACAATCTGTACTAGAGGTCAACCGATTAATCGGAATGGCAGATTAATTAGGGCCGATTTCAAGTTTTCATAACAATCGGTAATCGGTATTTTGGCCACCGATTTGCCGATTGAAAAAAATATATATTATAATAATTTTTTTTAATAAAATTTTTTTAACTAGGAAAGTCAGTTAAGAACACATTCTTATTTTCAATGACGGCCTAGGAACGGTGGGTTAACCGCCTTGTTCAGGGGCAGAACGACAGATTTTTACCTTGTCACCTTGGGGATTCAATCTTGCAACCTTACGGTTAACTAGTCCAACGCTCTAATCACCTTCTTTACATTGCACTCCACGAGGAGCCTGCCTGTTACGTAAATGCAGTAAGAAGCCAAGGTAAGTTGCTAGCTAGCATTAAACTTATCTTATAAAAACAATCAATCAATCATAATCACTAGTTAACCACACATGGTTGATGATATTACTAGTTTATCTAGCCTGTTCTGCGTTGCATATAATCGATGCGGTGTGCATTCGTGAAAAAGGTTGTTCCAACATGTACCTAACCATAAACATCAATGTCTTTCTTAAAATCAATACACAAGTATATATTTTTAAACCTGCATATTTAGTTAATATTGCCTGCTAACATGAATTTCTTTTAACTAGGGAAAATGTGTCACTTCTCTTGCAACAGAGTCAGGGTATATGCAGCAGTTTGGGCCGCCTGGCTCGTTGCGAACTGTGAAGACTATTTCTTCCTAACAAAGACAGCCAACTTCGCCAAACGGGGGATGATTTAACAAAAGCTCATTTGCGAAAAAACCAAAATTTGTTGCACGACTGTACCTAACCATAAACATCAATGCCTTTCTTAAAATCAATACACAGAAGTACATCTTTTTAAACCTGCATATTTAGCTAAAAGAAATCCAGGTTAGCAGGCAATATTAACCAGGTGAAATTGTGTCACTTCTCTTCCGTTCATTGCACGCAGAGTCAGGGTATATGCAACAGTTTTGGCCGCCTGGCTCGTTGCGAACTAATTTCCCAGACTTTTACGTAATTATGACATAACATTGAAGGTTGTGCAATGTAACAGGAATATTTAGACATATGGATGCCACCCGTTAGATAAAATATGGAATGGTTCCGTATTTCACTGAAAGAATAAACGTGATAGTTTCCGGATTCAACCACATTAATTACCTAAGGCTTGTGTTTCTGTGTGTTATTATGTTATCATTAAGTCTATGATTTGATAGAGCAGTCTGACTGAGTGATGGTAGGCAGCAGCAGGCTTGTAAGCATTCATTCAAAACAGCACTTTACTGCGTTTTGCCAGCAGCTCTTCGCAATGCATTGCGCTGTTTATGACTTCAAGCCTGTCAACTCCCAAGATGAGGCTGGTGTAACCGATGTGAAATGGCTAGCTAGTTAGCGGGTGCACACTAATAGCGTTTCAAACGTCACTCGCTCTGAGACTTGGAGTAGTTGTTTCCCTTGCTCTGCATGGGTAACGCTGCTTCGAGGGTGGCTGTTGTCGATGTGTTCCTGGTTTGAGCCCAGGTAGGAGCGAGGAGAGGGACGGAAGCTATACTGTTACACTGGCAATACTAAAGTGCCTATAAGAACATCCAATAGTCAAAGGTATATGAAATACAAATCGTATAGAGAGAAATAGTCCTATAATTCCTATAATAACTACAACCTAAAACTTCTTACCTGGGAATATTGAAGACTCATGTTAAAAGGAACCACCAGCTTTCATATGTTCTCATGTTCTGAGCAAGGAACTTAAAAGTTAGCTTTCTTACATGGCACATAATGCACTTTTACTTTCTTCTCCAACACTTTGTTTTTGCATTATTTAAACCAAATTGAACATGTTTCATTATTTATTTGAGGCTAAATTGATTTTATTGATGTATTATATAAGTGTTCATTCAGTATTGTTGTAATTGTCATTATTATAAATACATTTTTTTTAAATCGGCCGATTAATCGGTATCGGGGTTTTGAGGACCCCCAATAATCGGCATCGGTATCGGCGTTGAAAAATCATAATCGGTCGACCTCTAATCTGTATCCTCTCTTTCTAAAATGATCTGCCGAAATTATTGCAACCCCTATTACTAGCCTGTTCAACCTCTCTTTCGTATGTCTGAGATTCCCATAGAATGGAAAGCTGCCGCGGTCATCCCCCTCTTCAAAGGGGGAGACACTCTAGACCCAAACTGCTACAGACCTATATCTATTCTACCCTGCCTTTCGAAAATCTTTGAAAGCCAAGTTAACAAACAGATTACCGACCATTTCGAATCTCACCGTACCTTCTCCGCTATGCAATCTGGTTTCAGAGCTGGTCATGGGTGCACCTCAGCCATACTCAAGGTCCTAAACAATATAATAACCGACATCGATAAGAGACATTACTGTGCAGCCGTACTCATCGACCTGGCTAAGGCTTTCGACTCTGTCAATCACAACATTCTTATTGGCAGACTCAACAGCCTTGGTTTCTCAAATGATTGCCTCGCCTGGTTCACCAACTACTTCTTCGATAGAGTTCAGTATGTCAAATAGGAGGGCCTGTTGTCTAGACCTCTGGCAGTCTCTATGGGGGTGCCACAGGGTTCAATTCTTGGGCCGACTCTTTTCTCTGTATACGTCAGTGATGTCACTCTCGCTGCTGGTGATTCTTTGATCCACCTCTACGTAGACGACACCATTCTGTATACCTCTGGCCCTTCGTTGGACACTATGTTAACTAACCTCCAGATGAGCTTCAATGCCATACAACTCTCCTTCCGTGGCCTCCAACTGCTCTTTATTGCAAGGTGAACTGAATGCATGCTCTTCAACCGATCGCTGCCCGCACCTGTCCAGCATCACTACTCTGGACGGTTCTGACTTAGAATATGTGGACAACTACAAATACCTAGGTGTCTGGTTAGATTGTGAACTCTCCTTCCAGACTCACATTAAACATCTCCAATCCAAAATTAAATCTAGAATCGGCTTCCTATTTCGCCACAAAGCATCCTTCACTCATGCTGCCAAACTTACCCTCATAAAACTCCTACCGATCCTCGACTTCGGCGATGTCATTTACAAAATAGCCTCCAACACTCTACTCAACAAATTGGATGCAGTCTATCACAGTGCCATCCGTTTTGTCACCAAAGTCCCATATACTACCCACCACTGTATGATCTCGTTGGCTGGCCCTCGCTTCATACTCGTCGCCAAACCCACTGGCTCCAGGTCATCTACAAGTCTCTGCTAGGTAAAGTCCTGCCTTATCTCAGCTCACTGGTCACCATAGCAGCACCCACCCGTAGCACGCGCTCCAGCAGGTATATCTCACTGGTCACCCCCAAAGCCAATTCCTCCTTTGGCCGCCTCTCTTTCCAGTTCTCTGCTGCCAATGACTGGAACGAACTGCAAAAATCTCTGAAGCTGGAGACTCGTACCTCCCTCACTAGCTTTAAGCACCAGCTGTCAGAGCAGCTCACAGATCACTGCACCTGTATATCTGTAAATAGCCCATCCAATCTACCTCATCCCCATACTTTATTTATTTATTTATTTATTTATCTTGTTCCTTTGCACCCCAGTATCTCAACTTGCACATTCATCTTCTGCACATCCTACCATTCCAGTGTTTGTTTGCTATATTGTAATTACTTTGCCACCATGGCATTATTTATTGCCTTACCTCTCTTATCCTATCCTTATTTGCACATGCTGTATATAGATTTTTCGACTGTATTATTGATTGTATGTTTGTTTATTCCATGTGTAACTCTATATTGTTGTATGTGTGGAACTGCTTTGCTTTATCTTGGCCAGGTCACAGTTGCAAATGAGAACTTGTTCTCAACTAGCCTACCTGGTTAAATAAAGGTGAAAAAAAAAAAAAATCCTAAATGGCACCCTAGAATATTCCCTACAGTGCACTACTTTTGACCTTCCCTATGGGCCATGGTCTAAGTAGTTTACTAAATAGGGAATAGGGTGCCATTTGTAACTCAGACTTATATAATTATAGCTGAACAGATCATTAAGAAAGTCTCCACTAAATATCTGTATAACGAATGTACATGTTGTACAAGCTGAATGAGTATTGCTAACATGGTTGCTGAACACTTTGCTGTTCCCTCCACACACTGCCCCCCCCCTAACAGAGACCAGCCCCCAATGAAGACAACCTCAGAGGGGGTCCGTCAGGACCAGGCCTTCCCGTCAGGCATCCAAACGTCTCTGGATGACCGCGTAATGCGGGACGTGTTCTTCGAGCGCAGATAGCAATTGTGACCAGCAGAGGGAGGTGTGGGCAAGGCTCAGAGACTCAGAAGGACAATAGGCCTGCATAAAGACCAGAGACAGAAGAGACTGGTGTGTGAGTCCATCTGTCATCAGATAGTTGGACAAAGAGGTCTTATTGCCATTACTAGGTAGGCTAAGTGAGATACTTGGTGCTAAGTGACTGACCTGTCTTGATGCTGGGCATGTACATAGTCAATGGTAGGCTTCGAGGGGACTCCTATGGTAGGTACACATAAAGCTCATCACTTGGCAGTAGTACTGTAGACTACTTTATCACTGACCTCAACCCAGAGTCTCTCAGAGCGTTCACAGTCAGCCCACTGACACCCCTATCAGACCACAGCAAAATCACACTCTACTTGAATCATGAGGCATCAAAGCCAAAGGAACTGAATAATATTAAGAAATGCTATGAATGGAAGGAGAGTAGTGTGGAAATCTACCAAAAAACAATCGGGCATCAACAAATTGGCTTTTTACCAAATTATTGTACGACAGACCACGTATTCACCCTGCACACCCTAATTGACAAACAAACAAACCAAAACAAAGGCAAAGTCTTCTCATGCTTTGTTGATTTCTAAAAAGCCTTCAACTCAAATTGGCATGAGGGTCTGCTATACAAATTGATGGGAAGTGGTGTTTGGGGAAAAACAAATTACATTATAATATCCATGTACACAACAAGTGTGCGGTTAAATTAGTCCAAAAACACACATTTCTTCCCACAGGGCTGTGTGGTGAGACAGGGATGCAGGTTAAGCCCCACCCTCTTCAACATATATATCAATGAACTGGCGAGGGTACTAGAACAGTCTGCAGCACCCGGCCTCACCCTACTAGAATCTGAAGTCAAATATCTACTATTTGCTGATGATCTGGTGCTTCTGTCACCAACCAAGAAGGGCCTACAGCAGCACCTAGATCTTCTGCACAGATTCTGTCAGACCTGTGCCCTGACAGTAAATCTCTGTAAGACCAAAATAATGGTGTTCCTAAAAAGGTCCAGTCGCCAGGACCACAAATTCAAATTCCATCTAGACACCGTTGCCCTAGAACACATAAAACTATACATACCTTGGCCTAAACATCAGCGCCACAGGTAACTTCCACAAAGCTGTGAACGATCTGAGAGACAAGGCAAGAAGGGCATTCTATGCCATCAAAAGGAACATAAAATTTGACATACCAATTAGGATCTGGCTAAAAATACTTGAATCAGTTATAGAATCCATTGTCCTTTAAGGTTGTGAGGTCTGGGGTCCGCTCACCAACCAAGAATTCACAAAATGGGACAAACACCAAATTGAGACTCTGCATGCAGAATTCTGCAAAAACATTCTCAGTGTACAACGTAAAACACCAAATAATGAATGCAGAGTAGAATTAGGCCGATACCCGCTAATTATCAAAATCCAGAAAAGAGCCGTTAAATTCTACAACCACCTAAAAGGAAGCGATACACAAACCTTCCATAACAAAGCCATCACCTACAGAGAGATGAACCTGGAGAAGAGTGCCCTAAGCAAGCTGGTCCTGGGGCTTGGTTCACAAACACAAACAGACCCCACAGAGCCCCAGGACAGCAACACAATTAGACCCAACCAAATCATGAGAGTACAAAAAGATAATTACTTGACACATTGGAAAGAATTAACTAAAAAACAGAGCAAACTAGAATGCTATTTGGCCCTAAACAGAGAGTACACAGTGACAGAATACCTGACCACTGTGACTGACCCACAATTAAGGAAACAGATTTAGAGAGCATAGCCTTGCTATTGAGAAAGGCCACCGTAGGCAAACCTGGCTCTCAAGAGAAGACAGGCTATGTGCACACTGCCCACAAAATGAGGTGGAAACTGAGCTGCGCTTTTTAACCTCCTGCCAAATGTATGACCATATTAGAGACACATATTTCCCTCAGATTACACAGATCCACAAAGAATTAGAAAACAAATTCTATTCTGATAAACTCCAATATCTACTGGGTGAAATACCACAGTGTGCCATCACAGCAGCAATATTTGTGACCTGTTGCCATAAGAAAAGGGCAACCAGTGAATAACAAACACCATTGTAAATACAACCCATATTTATGTTAATTTATTTTCCCTTTTGTACTTTATCCATTTGCACATCATTACAACACTGTATATATACATAATATTACATTTCTGATGTCTTCATTCTAGAGGTCGGCCGATTATGATTTTTCAACACCGATACCAATGCCAATTATTGGGGGACCCAAAAGGCCGATACCGATTAATCGGCCTATTTATATATATTTTTGTAATAATGACAATTACAACAATACTGAATGAACACTTCTATTTTAACTTAATACAATACATAAATAAAATCTATTTAGTCTCAAATAAATAATGAAACATGCTCAATTTGGTTTAAATAATGCAAAAACACAGTGTTGGAGAAGAAAGTAAAAGTGCAATATGTGCCATGTAAAAAGCTAAGGTTTAAGTCCCTTGCTCAGAACATGAGAACATATGAAAGCTGGTGGTTCAATATTCCAAGTTCTTCAATATTCCCAGTTAAGAAGTTTTAGGTTGTAGTTATTATAGGAATTATGACGCGTCGACTATTTCTCTCTATACCATTTGTATTTTATATACCTTTGACTATTGGATGTTCTAATAGACACTTTAGTATTGCCAGCCTAATCTCAGGAGTTGATAGGCTTGAAGTCATAAACAGCACTGTGCTTCAAGCATTTGTAAGAGCTGCTGGCAAAACTTTGAATGAATGCTTACGAGCCTGCTGCCGCCTACCACCGCTCAGTCAGACTGCTCTATCAAATATCAAATCATAGACTTAATTATAATATAATAAACACAGAAATACGAGCCTTTGGTCATTAATATGGTCAAATCCGGAAACTATCATTTCGAAAACAAAACATTTATTCTTTCAGTGAAATACGGAACCGTTCCATATTTTATCGAACGGGTGGCAACCCTAAGTCTAAATATTGCTGTTACATTGCACAACCTTCAATATTATGTCATAATTATGTACAATTCTGGCAAATTAGTTCGCAACGAGCCAGGCGGGCCAAACTGTTGCATATACCCTGACTCTGCATGCAATCAACGGAAGAGAAGTGACACAATTTCCCTAGTTAATATTGCCTGCTAACATGAATTTCTTTCAACTAAATATGCAGGTTTAAAAAAATCTACTTCTGTTTATAGATTTTAAGAAAGGCATTGATGTTTATGGTTAGGTACATTCGTGCAACGATTGTGATTTTCTCGCCGAATGCGCTTTTGTTAAATCATCCCCCGTTTGACGAAGTAAGCTGTGATTCGATGATAAAGTAACAGGCACCACATTGATTATATGCAACGCAGGACAAGCTAGTTAACCTAGTAACATCATCAACCATGTGTAAGTAACTAGTGATTATGTGAAGATTGATAGTTTTTTATAAGTTTAATGCTAGTTATCAACTTACCTTGACTCCTTGCTGCACTCGCGTAACGGGTGGTCAGCCTGCCATGCAGTTTCCTCATGGAATGCAGAGTAATCGACCATAATCGGCGTCCAAAAATGCCGATTGCTGATTGTTATGAAAACCTGAAATCGGCCCTAACTAATCGGCCATGCCGACTAATCGTTCGACCTCTACTTCATTGTTTTGGAACTTCTATGAGGGTACTGTTTTCTGTTCATTTGATTGTTTATTTCACTTTTGTATATTATCTACTTCACTTGCTTTGGCAATGCTAACTAATGTTTCCCATGTCAATGAAGCCCCTTGAATTAAATTGAGAGAGAGAGAGAGACACATAGAGTGTATCTCGGATCAAAGTTATCCTGAAGAGGATGTCTTACTATCTTACAGTATATGTATGTAGGCCTACAGTTCTAGTCTTTTGATTGGGGATTGGTTAGGCCTAACTGAAATCACCTATAGGAATGCTTTCACCTTTAAGTTTAGCCAGAATTGTTTTGACCTGACCTTCGGCAGTAAGTCCATCAGAACCCTACTGGTCGAAAGGCTCGGCTGCCATGATGTGAGCAGCGCAGAGACGGTATGGGATGCAGTGCCTTCGGGAAAGGATTCAGACCCCTTGACTTTTTCCACATTTTGTTACGTTACAGCCTTATTCTAAAATTGATTAAATAAATACAAATCGTCACCCATAATGACAAAGCAAAAACACATTTATTACAAATAGAAAACAGAAATAACTTTTTTACATAAGTATTCAGACCTTTTGCTAAGAGACTCAAAATTGAGTTCAGGCGCATCCTGTTTCCATTGATCCTCCTTGAGATGTTTCTACAACTTGATTGGAGTCCACCTGTGGCAAATTGTATTAATTGAAAATGATTTGAAAAGGCACACACCTATCTATATAGTTGACAGTGCATGTCAGAGCAATAACCAAGCCATGAGGTCGAAGGAATAGTCTGTAGAGCTCCGAGACAGGATTGTGTCGAGACACAGATCTGGAGAAGGGTACCAAAACATTTTTGTACCAATGAAGGAAAGATGGAACACAGTGGCCTCCATCATTCTTAAATGGAAGAAGTTTGGAACCACCAAGACTCTTCCTAAAGCTGGCCACCCCGCCAAACTGAGCAATCGGGGGAGAAGGGCCTTGGTCAGGGAGGTGATCAAGAACCCGCTGGTCACTCTGACAGCGCTCCAGAGTTCCTCTGTGGAGATGAGAGAACCTTCCAGAAGAACAACCACCTCTGCAGCACTCCACCAATGAGGCCTTTATGGTAGAGTGGCCAGACGGAAGCTACTCCTCAGTAAAAGGCACATGACCGCTCTCTTGGAGTTTGCCAAAAGGCACCTAAAGGACATGAGAAACAAGATTCTCTGGTCTGATGAATCCAAGATTGAACTTTTTGACCTGAATGCCAAGCATCACGTCAGGAGTAAAACTGGCACCATCCCTACGTTGAAGCATGGTGGTGGCAGCATCATGCTGTGGGGATGTTTTTCTGTGGCAGGGACTGGGAGACTAGTCAGGATCGAGGAAAAGATGAACGGAGTAAAGTACAGAGAGATCCTTGATGAAAACCTTCTCCAGAGCGCTCAGGACCTCAGTCTGGGTTGAAGGTTCACCTTCCAAGAGGACAACAACCCTAAGCACACAGCCAAGACAACGCAGGAGTGGCTTCGGGACAAGTCTCTTAATGTCCTTGAGCGGCCCAGCCAGAGCCCGGACATGAACCCGATCAAACATATCTGGATAGACCTGAAAATAGCTGTGCAGCCACGCTCCCCATCCAACCTGACAGAGCTTGAGAGGATCTGCAGAGAAGAATGGGAAAACTCCCAAACACAGGTGTTCCAAGCTTGTAGCGTCATATCCTAGAAGACTTGAGGCTGTAATCACTGCCAAAGGTCCTTCAACAAAGTACTGAGTAAAGGGTTTGAATACTTATGTAAATGTGATATTTCATTTTTTTTTTAATGCATTTTCAAAAATGTCTAAAACCTATTTTTGCTTTGTCATTATGGGCTATTGTGTGTAAATTTATGAGGGAAAAAAAGTATTTAATACATTTTAGAATAAGGCTATAACGTAACAACATTTTGAAAAAGTCAAGGGGTCAGAATACTTTCTGAATGCACAGTATGGCTCAAGAACATATGTCAATCCAGGGATGGAAAATGTTGCTGTACTCCTAATTATCCCAACTGAGAAATTGGGAAGATTGAAATACTGCTCAAATTAATTAAGCTGCCTTTTTTGTCCTCGTGCTACTTAGCAGAAGCCACAGCAGTCATTTTGGAATGGCACGTAGAAATTCACGTTGAACATCAACAGATAATCAGCCAATCAGGTTCCTTTGTTGTTCAACGAAACGATTCTGACTACTTTACAGATGTAGGATCTTAATTTGATCACTCAATTGTTTCTAAGAATTTTCCTGTACAGCAGGAAATGCAAACCTGTATTGTATTTGAGGTTTAAAAAGCTTCTAAAGTTTGTAATATCCACTTTAAAATGTCAGACTTGACAAAAGCTGGATCCCTTCTAGCCATAAATTGC
The DNA here is from genome assembly GCF_901001165.1 of Salmo trutta. Taxonomy (NCBI): domain Eukaryota; kingdom Metazoa; phylum Chordata; class Actinopteri; order Salmoniformes; family Salmonidae; genus Salmo; species Salmo trutta. Next base: position 18,433,877 of record NC_042957.1, read on the forward strand.
ATACCCTTAAAACAGACTTGATTTGCCCCCAAAAAAATATCTAATCATTTTAATCCACATAATAATTCACATTTGCTGTTGCTGCAAGATTATTTTCCTGCTGAAGCAAACTAACTCAAATTAAGATCCTACATCTGTAAGCTAAGACCTTAGTTGAACTGCCATTGGCCCAATGTGGACCAGTCCGGCAACACTGCCGGGAAACAGTCTGTTGTCTGTTTGTATTTTGTGTCTCTATGATCCTGCATATACAAACCCATCCAAAATCATTAGTCCCTTGTGTATATCAAATGACTTCAATCCAAATCTTACACATGCTGGCTATAGAGTTCATGCATTAATTGATGTTCCTTGCCTTGGTCTTTCAGTTTAGTGAAAACATTGGCGCCATACTTTATAGTCTCTTTATTTTCTATGTCTTCAATGACTGTTTGATAAACACGGTTTATGCTTGTCCTTCTCCAAGGGAACAATAAAACAAAATCAACTGAGAAGAGAAAACCTGAGCATGGCCATGCGGGCCCACAAGTCAAACGGCAGATGTTACCAGATAGGCCAGCCTAGACTTTTTCTTTGCACTGTTTTGGAGGGCAAAGCATTCTCATCTCTGCCCTCACAGGACACAGTGAACTAATGTGAACCTTTGTAAAAACACCAGAGTGGTATACTACAAAGAAGGATCAATGAGTAAACCAGCTAACTTTGATAAACAGTCAGAAATAAAAAGAGTTACTGGTGCATTAATGAACCTACACTTGAATATTGGTTATTTGTTGAAACAAGTTATTCAATACGTACCCATTTTAAGCATATATTCCTGAACATTAAGTTATTTCTGAACATTGAAGCATGACAGCTGGCTAACTCATTGATCCTGGTTTGTAGTATACCCCTCAGGTGATTTCCTTTTACCAAAGCTTAGGTCCTTGTTAAACTTAAAGCTAGAATCCTTAACTGAAACATTAACATAGCGTCACCCCACCTCTGTTTAGGTAAAAAGCTGAGGGAGGGGCCAGGTAAAATTGTACCACTATCAAATTCGTAGACAGAGCTATGGATACAAGGACTGACAATCTATTAGATACAAATTTGAGTTTGAACCATGTTTTGAGGCTATACAGTGTTTACATTTACATGATTTACAAACATTGGAGTAAAACAAGCTTATATTTTGGTCTCTGATGGAGTGTGACAGCTGAACTAATCTCATGAGGCATTTATAAGTTATATTCTTCAAGAATCAATGGTTATATACCATAACATTCATTTATCGGTCAAAACATGGATGTAGCAATAAAGGAATCTATCTTTAAGGCTGTGGTTTTCTGAGGGAAGGCACAAACCTTCAGGACAAGGCTCTGATCTCAACAGTTTTAAGGGTGTGCAATTTATACGCTCATGGCTAGAAGGGATCCAGCTTTTGTCAAATTAACTCAAAAGTATACTTTTTTTGTATTTTCACTAACCCTAACAATTTCCTAACCTTAACCTAATTCTCCTAACCTGCTACGTAAATTTTCCTAACCTGCTGCATAAGTTCTCCTAACCTGCTATGCAAAGTCAAATCTGACCTTAATTTTACAAAAGCTTCTAGCCATGACCAATTTATACATTCTACATATTCCCCAATAAGAAGGGTCTCCTGGTTCCTACCCTGTAGTGGTGTAAGGTACTTAAGAAAAATACTTGAGAGTACTACTTAAGTAGTTTTTTGGGGTATCAGTACTTTACTATTTATATTTTCGACAACTACTCCATACATTTTCCCTGACACCCAAACTATATTTTAGCAATTACGTTTACTTTTGATACTTAAGTATATTTAAAACCAAATTCTTTTAGACTTTTACTCAATTAGGATTTTACTGGGTGACTTTTGCTTTTACTTGAGCCATTTTCTATTAAGGTATCTTTACTTTTACAAGTATGACAATTGGGTACTTTTTTCACCACTGCTACCCTGTCACATGCACAGCTTTTTTTCTCTCCAAAAAAAACCCCAGGTTGACTGTGAGAATTTGGATATAACAAAACACAACATACTTTTAAGAGTGAGGCGTTTTTCTCTTTCTGACAAATTGTAGGATACAGCTTAGAAAAACAATTAAGCCTTAACTTCCCCAAAGACTCTACCCCTGGAATTATGCAAATACGGGATACGTCCCACCCATAAAGACAGATGGAGGACTCATCTTTATAAATCTGTGCTATTATAGCATCTGTGACAACATGGGCAGCGAAGCTACATTCGTTAGGAATCCCCACCCAGTTGACTACCTATAAATGGCAGAAGCATGGTGGAACCCCTCAATGGCACTGCCCATGCTAAAACCACCTTTTTTTTTACTAGGCAAGTCAGTTAAGAACAAATTCTTATTTTCAATGACAGCCTAGGAACAGCGGGTTAACTGCCTTGTTCAGGGGCAGAACGACAGATTTTTACCTTGTCAGCTTGGGGATTCGATCTTGCAACCTTTCGGTTACTAGTCCAACACTCTAACCACTAGGCTACCTGCCGCCCCTTTTGGCTGCTAGAGTCCTCTATCATTCTCTATGGTCCCACCTGCTGTGATCCATCTTTGAATCTGGTGCGCAATTGACTGTGGATCCCATCCCTCCATCCCGGTGCAACTCTCGGCCAGTCCCGCTTTTCCCCGGAAGAGGGAGACAGACTACGGGGGAACAGAAAGCCAACAGTCTGTCTGTCCCCCTCTCCCAGCCCATGGCAGTCCTCTCTCTCCATGTACTAGTTCTCTCTCTCTCCTCTCTACCTCTGTTGTGCTGCACCGTAGGACTAGCGCACTATCTCACTATGGCATCCACCGCAGCACGGACTCTCTTAGTGCTTTTTGTTACCTTCTGTGCTTCGAGTCAAGGTAAAATCACCCATTTTATTTTTATTGTCAGAACAGACGCATGCATGGTTTCAATTGTTTCTCACTGAGTGAAGTGGCACTTTATTGATATATTTCATGGCTGGGATTGGTGGAGTTGGGCTATAGCCCAATCAATAATCAATTGGTTATTTGATTACCCCCTTACTTTGGTATATCCAGTTCCCAAGTGTTTTTGTTGATTTGTTTTATATCATAGACTACGTCAAGACACCAATAGCTTCTTATTGAGCTGCTACCAAATGTTACATTAATTATAATGACCACATTCCATTGCAGGAGAAAGTGATTTCAATTGTGATTTTCTTTCTTTTGGATTACTTTGATGAAAACACATGCTATTGTTCTGGTGTGTGTGTGTGTGTGTGTGTGTGTGTGTGTGTGTGTGTGTGTGTGTGTGTGTGTGTGTGTGTGTGTGTGTGTGTGTGTGCGTGTGTGTGTGTGTGTGTGTGAGAGAGAGAGAATAATTTTAACAAATCTTCTGGTTTGTGTTTCATAAACAAACTATACAAAAGATTAGGGAAAATATGTTATTTTGTGCACTAATTCTGAAAACAAAAATGTGTAACAGCTTGCAGATGGGAAAAAAACATACCAGTCGAAGTGAACAATAATGATGAATTTGGACCTTGAAACTGTCTTTCATCGTTTCTGGTCTGGAAGGAAAATGTGATGTTGTCTTGTGAGCGCAGCAGTCATGGAATATATTCTTACCTCATAGGCACACACAGAAGTAGCTTTGCTCTATAATAAAAATAAGATGACAAATATTCGATCATGATTAAAATCAATCACAACCAACCAAAAATATGAAGAAAAAAAGGCTTTGATTTCTAAAGGGAAGCTACGGTGCCAAAACGGGGATCCAACTTGGCACCGGTAGCAGCTCCATGATGGCCCGGCTTTCAACTCTGACAATACCACAGAGAGAGGGGGAAGGAGGAGGTGGTTGACTTTCTCATTAAGTTTCTGTCCATTTTGCTCCTGCTGCATCTAGGTGTCACTAGCATCCACTTATTATCGCGTCCACTGGTCTTGTTGCGCACTGTGAAACCCAGCTTCTATGCGTTAGAGCTTTCTCCCCAAACACCCCTCTTACTGCCGCTGAGCTTAAAGCAGAACAGGTGTTGCTCAGGTTCTTTTGTTACGAGGGGATAGGAGAATAGGTCAACACACAGGGTGCGTTCGTAAATTCACTCTGGTTATCTACTCCGATTTCTGACTCTCGTCAGAGTGTGCCAGAGTGCAGAATAACTGATGATTTTACGAACAATCAACACCCTTTGAATATGATCCGTGTCAGTAAACGTTGGCAAAAAAACTTTATTAAATTGTTACCAGCAACACATTTACAGTCACTAGATAACAGGAAAACAGCCTAACCAGCTCTGCTAGGGTGAGTAAAATGGTCAGAGTGAGGTGTTCTCTCATTTGTGTCTGGAAGTAGCTAGCAAGCTAGCCAACGTTAGCCAGTTAGCTTGGGTGCTTAACTGCCATTGTGAGGTCAGAATGCTTGGATCAACCCTACTCCTCAGCCAGAGCGTCCAGTGTGCGTGCGCTCTGAACGCAAGGGGTGCGAAATGTGACAACGCTCTGAATTGACGAACGCCCAGAGAGCACTCTGAGGGCATTCTGGCACTCCAGAGTGAATTTACGAACACAGCCATATTTGTGCACATAGTATTAGGAATTAGAGTACTAATACTAATATTTTTGAAGGATCTCTATGGTTGTACTGCTTACTCACTGAGATGATGAACATCAGGGTGGACAGAGGCATGGAATATCCATCTCAAGAGACCAAACATCCCTTGAGCACACCCCCTAACAATTACTCTAGTCATTAGAAGGGCTATTCAATTTGACAGATAAGTGGAAAATATGCTAACAATATGTGAGACACATTTTAAGCAAAATCATTTAGCAGACTGAAAGATTATCCAGCATTTTGAACTTTTAGACAGGAAGTTCCCCCTGGGCAGGTTGGGGGAGACAGATGCAGGTTACAGTTTACTGCTTCACTGGGTTCTCATCATCATATTAGCCCAGTGAAGTGTAAAATGGAGATAGCACCTTTAAGAGGCAGACAGAGAGCACAGATGTTTTAGACGCTCCTACAGAGCAGGGTTTGTGAAATCGATTTGGAGCCACACTCACACTTGCTGTGAGAGGACCTGCTTCCCACCAGAGAAAAGAAATGGTCTGAGTGAAGAAAATACAAAAGGCTTGAGTTTTTGAGAAGAGCATCTGGCTAATCTCTGTTGAGCTGATTTAGCTGCCAGCCTGCCACGTTATAATAACCCTTTCTTCTCCCTTGCCACTTTCCCCTATCGCCTCTCTCCATCTCTACATATATTTTCATATCTTTCCATCTCTCTTTAAATTCTTCTCTCTCTCTGTCTTACTTTCTTATTTCCAATTCCCATCTTTACTCTCTCAGACAGTTCATGCTCAGTGATTGAGGTCATCATTCTGAGTCTACAAACATAGTTGCTGTTTGTTGTGACTTTGTCCTTTTCTTGTCCACTGCTCCTCCCAATAAATAAATTACATAAAATCAACTACCTCCATCAAAACATGCAACTAGTTATCTAATGAAAAGTTATTTATATCAATTGTTACACAAAGGCCCAATAAATACTAACTACAGCTATCAATATACCCTAACCTGGTTAACAGTATTTTATACACTATATATACAAAAGTATGTGGACACCCGTTCAAATTAGTGGATTTGGCTATTACAGCCACAGGTGTATAAAATCTAGCACACAGTCATGCAGTCTCCAAAGACAAACATTGGCAAACAGTGACTTTCAACATGGCAACATCATAGGATGTCACCTTTCCAACAAGTCAGTTCATAAAATGTCTGCCCTGGTAGAGCTGCCCCAGTCAACTGTAAGCACTGTTATTGTGAAGTAGAAACGTCTAGGAGCAACAACGGAAGTGGTAGGCCACACAAGCTCACAGACCATCTGTCAGTCAGACGAACAAATCTGGGTTTGGCGGATGCCAGGAGAATGCTACCTTCCCCAATGCATAGTGCCAACTGTAAAGTTTGGTGGAGGAGGAATAATGGTCTGGGACTGTTTTTCACGGTTCGGGTTAGGCTCCTTAGTTCCAGTGAAGGGAAATGTTAACACTACAGCATATAATGAAATTCTAGACAATTCTGTGCTTCCAACTTTGTTGCAACAGTTTGGGGAAGGCCCTTTCCTGTTTCAGCATGACAATGCCCCCATGCACAAAGCGATGTCCATACAGAAATGATTTGTCGAGATCGGTGTGGAAGAACTGCACAGAGCCCTGACCTCAACCCCATCAAAAACCGTTGGGATGAATTGGAACACTGACTGCGAGCCAGGCCAAATCACCCAACATCAGTGCCCAACCTCACTAATGCTCTTGTGGCTGAATGGAAGAAATTCCCCGCAGCAATGTTCAAATATCTAGTGGAAAGCCTTCCCAGAGGAGTGAAGGCTGTTATAGCAGCAAAGGGAGGACCAACTCCATATTAATGTCCATGATTTTGGAATGAGATCTACGAGCAGGTGATGTTTGAATGAGATGTTCCTCTAGCAGGTGATTTAGAATGAGATGTTCCACTAGCAGGTGATTTTAGAATGAGATGTTCCACTAGCAGGTGATTTTAGAATGAGATGTTCCACTAGCAGGTGATTTTAGAATGAGATGTTCCACTAGCAGGTGATTTTAGAATGAGATGTTCTACTAGCAGGTGATTTAAGAATGAGATGTTCCACTAGCAGGTGATTTTAGAATGTGATGTTCCACTAGCAGGTGGTTTTACAATGAGATGTTCCACTAGCAGGTGATTTTAGAATGAGATGTTCCACTAGCAGGTGATTTTAGAATGAGATGTTTTACGAGCAGGTGATGTTAGAATGAGTGTAACGGGCGTCATAAGGATTCGACCAAGGCGCAGCGGGTTGAGTGCTCATTTTAACTTTTATTGAACACTTAATAACAAAAACAAGAAAACGAATAAACGCACAGTATTGCAGGCTAAACACAGCTATGTAAAAACAACTTCCCACAAAAGACAGGTGAAAAAAGGGCTACCTAAGTATGACTCCCAATCAGCAACAACGATGTACAGCTGTTCCTGATTGAGAGCCATACCAGGCCAACAAAGAAATACACAACATAGAAAAACCATAGAAATACAAAACATAGAACAATACCCAAAAACCCGACAACACAAAACAAACACACCCCTGCCACGCCCTGACCAAACTACAATAACAAATAACCCCTTATACTGGTCAGGACGTGACAATGAGATGTTCTACTAGCAGGTGATTTTAGAATGAGATTTTCCACTAGTAGGTGATTTTAGAATGAGATGTTCCACTAGCAGGTGATTTTAGAATGAGATTTTCCACTAGTAGGTGATTTTAGAATGAGATGTTCCACTAGCAGGTGATTTTAGAATGAGATGTTCCACTAGCAGGTGATTTTAGAATGAGATGTTCCACTAGCAGGTGATTTTAGAATGAGATGTTCCACTAGCAGGTGATTTTAGAATGAGATGTTCTACGAGCAGGTGATTTTAGAATGAGATGTTCTACGAGCAGGTGATTTTAGAATGAGATGTTCCACTAGCAGGTGGTTTTAGAATGAGATGTTCCACTACCAGGTGATTTTAGAATGAGATGTTCTACGAGCAGGGGATTTTAGAATGAGATGTTCCACTACCAGGTGATTTTAGAATGAGATGTTTCACTAGCAGGTGATTTTAGAATGAGATGTTCTACTACCAGGTGGTTTTACAATGAGATGTTCCACTAGCAGGTGATTTTAGAATGAGATGTTCCACTAGCAGGTGATTTTAGAATGAGATGTTCCACTAGCTGGTGATTTTAGAATGAGATGTTCTACTAGCAGGTGGTTTTACAATGAGATGTTCCACTAGCTGGTGATTTTAGAATGAGATGTTCTACTAGCAGGTGGTTTTACAATGAGATGTTCCACTAGCAGGTGATTTTAGAATGAGATGTTCCACTAGCAGGTGATTTTAGAATGAGATGTTCTACTAGCAGGTGATTTTAGAATGAGATGTTCCACTAGCAGGTGATTTTAGAATGAGATGTTCTACTTGCAGGAGATTTTAGAATGAGATGTTCCACTAGCAGGTGATTTTAGAATGAGATGTTCCACTAGCAGGTGATTTTAGAATGAGATGTTCCACTAGCAGGTGATTTTAGAATGAGATGTTCCACTAGCAGGTGATTTTAGAATGAGATGTTCCACGAGCAGGTGATTTTAGAATGAGATGTTCTACGAGCAGGTGATTTTAGAATGAGATGTTCCACGAGCACGTGATTTTAGAATGAGATGTTCCACTAGCAGGTGATTTTAGAATGAGATGTTCCACTAGCAGGTGATTTTAGAATGAGATGTTCTACTAGCAGGTGGTTTTACAATGAGATGTTCCACTAGCAGGTGATTTTAGAATGAGATGTTCCACTAGCAGGTGATTTTAGAATGAGATGTTCCACTAGCAGGTGATTTTAGAATGAGATGTTCTACTAGCAGGTGATTTTAGAATGAGATGTTCCACTAGCAGGTGATTTTAGAATGAGATGTTCCACTAGCAGGTGATTTTAGAATGAGATGTTCCACTAGCAGGTGATTTTAGAATGAGATGTTCTACTTGCAGGAGATTTTAGAATGAGATGTTCCACTAGCAGGTGATTTTAGAATGAGATGTTCCACTAGCAGGTGATTTTAGAATGAGATGTTCCACTAGCAGGTGATTTTAGAATGAGATGTTCCACTAGCAGGTGATTTTAGAATGAGATGTTCCACGAGCAGGTGATTTTAGAATGAGATGTTCTACGAGCAGGTGATTTTAGAATGAGATGTTCCACGAGCACGTGATTTTAGAATGAGATGTTCTACGAGCAGGTGATTTTAGAATGAGATGTTCCACGAGCACGTGATTTTAGAATGAGATGTTCCACTAGCAGGTGATTTTAGAATGAGATGTTCCACTAGCAGGTGATTTTAGAATGAGATGTTCCACTAGCAGGTGATTTTAGAATGAGATGTTCCACTAGCAGGTGATTTTAGAATGAGATGTTCTACGAGCAGGTGATTTTAGAATGAGATGTTCCACTAGCAGGTGATTTTAGAATGAGATGTTCCACTAGCAGGTGATTTTAGAATGAGATGTTCCATTAGCAGGTGATTTTAGAATGAGATGTTCCACTAGCAGGTGATTTTAGAATGAGATGTTCCACTAGCAGGTGATTTTAGAATGAGATGTTCCACGAGCAGGTGATTTTAGAATGAGATGTTCCACTAGCAGGTGATTTTAGAATGAGATGTTCCACTAGCAGGTGATTTTAGAATGAGATGTTCTACTAGCAGGTGATTTTAGAATGAGATGTTCCACTAGCAGGTGATTTTAGAATGAGATGTTCTACTAGCAGGTGATTTTAGAATGAGATGTTCCACTAGCAGGTGATTTTAGAATGAGATGTTCTACTTGCAGGAGATTTTAGAATGAGATGTTCCACTAGCAGGTGATTTTAGAATGAGATGTTCCACTAGCAGGTGATTTTAGAATGAGATGTTCCACTAGCAGGTGATTTTAGAATGAGATGTTCCACTAGCAGGTGATTTTAGAATGAGATGTTCCACGAGCAGGTGATTTTAGAATGAGATGTTCTACGAGCAGGTGATTTTAGAATGAGATGTTCCACGAGCACGTGATTTTAGAATGAGATGTTCCACTAGCAGGTGATTTTAGAATGAGATGTTCCACTAGCAGGTGATTTTAGAATGAGATGTTCCACTAGCAGGTGATTTTAGAATGAGATGTTCCACTAGCAGGTGATTTTAGAATGAGATGTTCCACTAGCAGGTGATTTTAGAATGAGATGTTCTACGAGCATGTGATTTTAGAATGAGATGTTCCACTAGCAGGTGATTTTAGAATGAGATGTTCCACTAGCAGGTGATTTTAGAATGAGATGTTCCATTAGCAGGTGATTTTAGAATGAGATGTTCCACTAGCAGGTGATTTTAGAATGAGATGTTCCACTAGCAGGTGATTTTAGAATGAGATGTTCCACGAGCAGGTGATTTTAGAATGAGATGTTCCACTAGCAGGTGATTTTAGAATGAGATGTTCCACTAGCAGGTGATTTTAGAATGAGATGTTCCACTAGCAGGTGATTTTAGAATGAGATGTTCTACTAGCAGGTGATTTTCGAATGAGATGTTCCACTAGCAGGTGATTTTAGAATGAGATGTTCTACGAGCAGGTGATTTTAGAATGAGATGTTCCACTAGCAGGTGATTTTAGAATGAGATGTTCCACGAGCTGGTGATTTTAGAATGAGATATTCCACTAGCAGGTGATTTTAGAATGAGATGTTCCACTAGCAGGTGATTTTAGAATGAGATGTTCTACTAGCAGGTGATTTAGAATGAGATGTTCCACTAGCAGGTGATTTTAGAATGAGATGTTCCACTAGCAGGTGATTTTAGAATGAGATGTTCTACTTGCAGGAGATTTTAGAATGAGATGTTCCACTAGCAGGTGATTTTAGAATGAGATGTTCCACTAGCAGGTGATTTTAGAATGAGATGTTCCACTAGCAGGTGATTTTAGAATGAGATGTTCCACTAGCAGGTGATTTTAGAATGAGATGTTCCACTAGCAGGTGATTTTAGAATGAGATGTTCCACGAGCAGGTGATTTTAGAATGAGATGTTCCACTAGCAGGTGATTTTAGAATGAGATGTTCCACTAGCAGGTGATTTTAGAATGAGATCTTCCACTAGCAGGTGATTTTAGAATGAGATGTTCCACTAGCAGGTGATTTTAGAATGAGATGTTCCACTAGCAGGTGATTTTAGAATGAGATGTTCCACGAGCACGTGATTTTAGAATGAGATGTTCCACTAGCAGGTGATTTTAGAATGAGATGTTCCACTAGCAGGTGATTTTAGAATGAGATGTTCCACTAGTAGGTGATTTTAGAATGAGATGTTCCACTAGCAGGTGATTTTAGAATGAGATGTTCCACTAGCAGGTGTCCACATACTTCTGGTCATGTAGTGTATGTCTGGACCATTTGTTGAGTCTATAATTATAGTACGCAACATAAAAGGCAAGTAAACATATTATCACAGCATGGGCTCTATTATTTCTTCCTAAAATGATTTTTCCAAAGATGACCAATGCAGAAAGAATGTCACGCAAGAGCATGAGTATCCAGAAACAAAAGGCATATTTGTCCTTTTTCCATTTTAACTGAGAGCTGAACTATATTCCTCTATGGGCCCCTCTAACTCTCGTTTGTCTTTTCCCTCGGCCTCTGACTTGGTCCATTCTTCAAACAGCAACTCAGATGTGATCTCTTTATGCATGAATAAGGACTGATTGGTGATTGAACAATTGCGCAAAGAAGTGTTGCACACATGCAGAAGAGGTTCACATTAATGGGAGTAATTATATTAGCTGAGAGGTTCACATTAATGGGAGTAATTATATTAGCTGAGAGGTTCACATTAATGGGAGTAATTATATTAGCTGTGACCAAATGTTTTCATTTTGTTTGTCATGACTGTTTTGCAAAAATGTGCTTAGCATTTGCATTGTGTGTGAAAGCAATGAGAAATGACTTACAGTTTTGCAAAAAAAGAATACTGTTGTGCTCATTAGGTTATGATGGAGATCAAGTGGACCCCAGTTTCATTAAAAGTGTCTTGGAAAAACTGAAATACATAGAGCACTTAGTAAAAGCACAAAAGCCTACAATCCCCAAAAGCCTACAATCCCCAAAAGCCTATAAGCCTACAATCCCCAAAAGCCTATAAGTCTACAATCCCCAAAAGTCTACAATCCCCAAAAGTCTACAATCCCCAAAAGTCTACAATCCCCAAAAGTCTACAATCCCCAAAAGGTGGAAACACACAGACAGAGAGAGACAGCGAGAGACAGAGAGAGAAAGAAAGAGAGAGAGAGAGAGAGAGACAGCGAAAGACAGAGAGAGAAAGAAAGAGAGAGAGAGAGAGAGAGAGAGAGAGAGAGTGAGAAAAAAAATACAGAGAGACAGATGAAAGAAAAGTGAGAGAGATAGAGGCAGAAGAGTAAAAGAGAGAATCAAGCCACAGGAAATTTCACCAAGAGGAATTCTCAGGGAGAGCTTGATTAGCAGATCTCAGATTGAACTTTGGTCTTGAACTGTAACACAGGAGAAATACCAGGTAGAGAGAAACATGTATTGAGACAGACGGACAGACAGGGAAATTAAAGCATGTGGCTAATATTTTCCAGCGTGTTATGTGCGAGTGTTTGATCACATGACGTGGAGCTGACCAAGTGTGTAGAGAGACTGTTTATAGTGTGTGTAGAGAGAGTGTGTATAGCGTGTGTGTATAGAATGTGTGTATAGAGTGTGTGCAGAGAGAGTGTGTATACAGAGAGTGTGTGTAGAGAGAGTGTGTATAGAGTGTGTTTATGGGGTGTGTGTAGAGACATTGTGTGTGTAGAGTGTGTGTAGAGAGAGTGTGTATAGAGTGTGTTTATGGTGTGTGTGTAGAGTGAGTGTGTGTGTAGAGTGTAGGTAGAGAGTGTGTGTAGAGAGAGTGTGTGTAGAGTGTGTGCAGAGAGAGTGTGTGTGTAGAGAGTGTGTAGAGAGTGTGTAAATAGTGTGTGTGGAGAATATGTGTACAGATATTGTGTGTAATGAGAGTGTGTGTGTGTAGAGAGTGTGTGTGTAGAGAGTGTGTGTAGAGAGAGTGTGTGTAGAGAGTGTGTGTGTGTGTAGAGTGTGTGTAGAGAGAATGTGTGTGTAGAGAGAGTGTGTGTGTGTGTAGAGAGAGTGTGTGTGTGGAGAGAGTGTGTGTAGAGAGAGTGTGTGTAGAGAGAGTGTGTGTAGAGAGAGTGGTTGTTGATAGAGTGGTTGTTGAGAGAGTGTGTAGAGAGAGTGTGTAGAGAGTGTATGTGTATAGAGAGTGTGTAGAAAGTGTGTGTATAGAGAGTGTGTGTTGATAGTGTGTGTATAGAGAGACTGTATTTGTAGAGAGTGTGTTTATAGGGTGTGTAGAGAGTGTGTGTAGAGAGAGTGTGTAGAGAGAGTGTGTGAGGAGAGTGTGTAGAGAGAGTGTGTGTGGAGTGTGTGTTTATACTGTGTGTAGAGAGAGTGTGTGTAGAGAGAGTGTGTATAGAGTGTGTGTGTAGAGAGAGTGTGTGTGTAGAGAGAATGTGTTTAGAGAGAGTGTGTGTAGAGACAGTGTGTTTATAAAGTGTGTGTATAGAGAGTGTGTAGAGAGAGTGTGTAGAGAGTGTGTGTGTGTAGAGAGAGTGTGTGTAGAGACAGTGTGTTTATAAAGTGTATGTATAGAGAGTGTGTAGAGAGAGTGTGTGTATAGAGAGAGTGTGTGTATAGAGAGAGTGTGTAGAGAGAGTGTGTGTGTAGAGAGAGTGTGTAGAGAGAGTGTGTATGTAGAGAGAGTGTGTGTAGAGAGAGTGTGTAGAGAGAGTGTGTTTGTAGAGAGTGTGTGTAGAGAGAGTGTGTGTGTAGAGAGTGTGTTTATAGTGTGTGTGTGTGTGGAGAGAGAGGGTGTGTAGAGAGAGTGTGTGTGTAGAGAGTGTTTGTGTAGAGAGAGTGTAGAGAGAGTGAGTGTAGAGAGAGTGTTTGTGTAGAGAGTGTGTGTGTAGAGAGAGTATGTTTGTAGAGAGTGTGTGTGTGTAGAGAGAGATTGTGTGTATCGAGTGTGTGTAGAGAGAGTGTGTGTGTGTGTAGAGAAAGTGTGTGTATCGAGATTGTGTGTAGAGAGTGTGTAGAGAGAGTGTGTGTATCGAGTGTGTGTAGAGAGAGTGTGTGTGTGTGTAGAGAGTGTGTAGAGAGAGTGTGTGTATCGAGTGTGTGTAGAGAGAGTGTGTGTGTGTGTAGAGCGTGTGTGTAGAGAGAGTGTGTTGAGAGTGTGTGTGTGTAGAGAGAGTGTGTGTGTAGAGAGAGTGTGTGTGTGTAGAGAGTGTGTGTATCAAGATTGTGTGTAGAGAGCATGTGTGTAGAGAGTGTGTGGAGAGAGTGTGTGTATCGAGTGTGTGTAGAGAGAGTGTGTGTGTGTAGAGAGTGTGTGTGTAGAGAGTGTGTGTGTAGAGAGTGTGTGTATCGAGTGTGTGTAGAGAATGTGTGTATCGAGTGTGTGTAGAGAGAGTGTGTGTGTAGAGAGAGTGTGTGTAGAGAGAGAGTGTGTGTGGAGTGTGTGTAGAGAGAGTGTGTAGAGGGTGTGTGTGTGTGTGTGTGTGTGTGTGTGTGTGTGTGTGTGTGTGTGTGTGTGTGTGTGTGTGTGTAGAGAGAGAGTGTGCAGAGAGTGTGTGTATGGAGTGTGTGTAGGGAGAGTGTGTATGGAGTGTGTATAGAGATTGTGTGTGTAGAGATTGTGTAGAGAGTGTGTGTAGAGAGTGTGTGTAGAGAGAGTGTTGAGAGAGAGTGTGTAGAGAGAGTGTGTGTAGAGAGATTGTACAGAGAGATTGTATAGAGAGAGTGTGAAGAGAGAGTGTGTCAGTGTAGAGAGAGTGTGTCAGTGTAGAGAGAGTGTATTTGTATAGAGAAAAAGTCTGAATTAAATCACAGGATTAGCTGGTTAGTAGTGGATCAATCTGATCAGACAAGCCCTGATACAGCAGCAGGCAGCATTGTGGTGTATCCTAATCCTACCCTGTGCTGGTTACAAAGAACCATGACAAAGATATTTATAACTAACCCAAGATAGTTCTTCTGTGTCGTTTACAGTTGGAGCAAATGAAGCATAGTGGGCAGAACAAGCAAGGAGGTGGGCAAAGCCAAAAACGAGCTCACAAGATCCTATTGGCACGTTGTAGCATGTATTTGCATATTTCCGTTAAGGAAAGACTCCTCTGTGAAGTGCACGTGTGCTCAAACTCAATTTGACCTTGCACTCCTTCTAAACAACGTCATTTTTTTAACCTTTGGCAAAGCGTCAACTCTATAAAACTTTGTGCACTGTGTTCGTAACAGAATCTAGTTTTGGGAACAGAAAATGCATTGAGTTTAGATGTTTCATCAATGAGATAATTAGCATAATGTCAGCCCAGTTTCCATCCTCTCCCACTACCCCTGACTGGACTTCCTCTCAGTACCACATGTTTTCCTATATATGACATTTTCCTGAGTCAGACAAGTTGTTTTCAGACACGTGTGAAGTTCCACATGTACTTTTTCAAGTGTTTTTCCCTCATGTGAAAACGAAAGCCCCACATTTGGTCTCCTACCCAGGGACCAACCCTGCTTAGCTTCAGAGGCAAACCAACAGTGTGATGCAGGATGCTATCTTTCTGGAATAAATGTGCCAAAACTAGCAATGGAAAAAAAGCCAGTGAATGCAAAGTCCAGGGTAACGTAACCAGAGATAGCAGGAAAGAGAGAGGCGTTTTATTTTGGCATAAAAAAGTTTTTACTGATATTTTTTGTCGTTGCATCCATTGACAATTAATTTGCATTTAAAAATGATTTCCTTGCAATATTTTGTTTTGCTATCAATATTTTGGGGTTTATGTTTTGCTATCAATATTTTGGGGTTTATGTTTTGCTATCAAGACTTTGGAGTTTATGTTTTGCTATCAAGACTTTGGGGTTTATGTTTGCTATCAATACTTTGGAGTTTATGTTTTGCTATCAATACTTTGGGGTTTATGTTTCGCTTTCAATATCATTCTTTTGCAGTATTAACAATGTTGTTCTGAACTTCAGAGGTTTTGCTTGATATTAATGGTACAGAAATAACTCACCTCTTAGAGGACTGCACCATATAATAACACTATGCCTCTATTAAAGTAACTCACTAGAGGACTGCACCATATAATAACACTATGACTCTATTAAAGTAACTCACTAGATGACTGCACCATATAATAACACTATGACTCTATTAAAGTAACTCACTAGAGGACTGCACCATATAATAACACTATGCCTCTATTAAAGTAACTCACTAGAGGACTGCACCATATAATAACACTTTGCCTCTATTAAAGTAACTCACTAGAGGACTGCACCATATAATAACACTATGACTCTATTAAAGTAACTCACTAGATGACTGCACCATATAATAACACTATGACTCTATTAAAGTAACTCACTAGAGGACTGCACCATATAATAACACTATGCCTCTATTAAAGTAACTCACTAGAGGACTGCACCATATAATAACACTATGACTCTATTAAAGTAACTCACTAGAGGACTGCACTATATAATAACACTATGACTATTAATTGAGGGAGCCGATCTCTTCCTACGTAATACTGCCTCTTATTGGAACAATGTGTCTGTGTTTGATGTGGCTCCAGAGTTAAGTCATATACTTTACGTTTCAAACAGCTGATAAGGCTACTCACGCCATCCTCAACCTGAATTAATGAAGGGATAATGAAGCGGTAGAGTGTTATGTTTCTGTTTTGAGACATTGTCTAGCGTTCACACACACACGCTCTCTCTCTCTCTCTGTCTGTCTCTCTCTCTCTCTCTCTCTCTCTCTCTCTTTCTCTCTCTCTCTCTCTCTAACGCACACACATATGCAGTCTCCAGTTAAGGTGTGTATGAAAGATTAGGTTCTGTGTCCCCGAGCTAGGTGCCAGAGCAGTTGTATCATACAGTAAGCAGGCATCGTGACGAGAAGGGCTTTCAGCACAAAGTAAATGGTGGGGATTCTTTAGACAGCTCAAGAAATATTTACTGTATCAATGATTCCTGTGCATCCATTTGACTGTGTGTAATAAATGGATTTTAGCAACATAGAAGATAAGAATCTACTGGAGTTGCATTATCCGTGCAAACAACAGCAGTCTGTTTCAACAACAGCAGTCTGTTTTAACAACAGCAGTCTGTTTTAACAACAGCAGTCTGTTTTAACAACAACAGCATGTTTCAACAACAGCAGTCTGTTTAAACAACAGCAGTCTGTTTCAATAACAGCAGTCTGTTTCAACAACAGCAGTCTGTTTAAACAACAGCAGTCTGTTTCAACAACAGCAGTCTGTTTTAACAACAGCAGTCTGTTTTAACAACAGCAGTCTGTTTTAACAACAGCAGTCTGTTTAAAGAACAACAGCAGTCTGTTTTAACAACAACAACAGTCTGTTTCAACAACAGCAGTCTGTTTCAACAACAACAGTCTGTTTTAACAACAGCAGTCTGTTTTAACAACAGCAGTCTGTTTAAAGAGCAGCAGTCTGTTTTAACAACAGCAGTCTGTTTTAACAACAACAGCAGTCTGTTTTAACAACAACAGCAGTCTGTTTTAACAACAACAGCAGTCTGTTTTAACAACAACAGCAGTCTGTTTTAACAACAAGTCTGTTTTAACAACAACAGCAGTCTGTTTTAACAACAACAGCAGTCTGTTTTAACAACAACAGCAGTCTGTTTTAACAACAACAGCAGTCTGTTTCAACAACAGCGGTCTGTTTAAACAACAGCAGTCTGTTTAAACAACAGCAGTCTGTTTTAACAACAACAGCAGTCTGTTTTAACAACAGCAGTCTGTTTTAACAACAGCAGTCTGTTTAAAGAACAGCAGTCTGTTTTAACAACAACAGTCTGTTTTAACAACAGCAGTCTGTTTCAACAGCAGTCTGTTTTAACAACAGCAGTCTGTTTAAACAACAGAAGTCTGTTTTAACAACAGCAGTCTGTTTTAACAACAGCAGTCTGTTTCAACAACAGCAGTCTGTTTCAACAACAACAGTCTGTTTTAACAACAACAGCAGTCTGTTTTAACAACAACAGCAGTCTGTTTTAACAACAACAGTCTGTTTTAACAACAGCAGTCTGTTTTAACAACAGCAGTCTGTTTAAACAACAGCAGTCGGTTTTAACAACAGCAGTCTATTTTAACAACAACAGTCTGTTTCAACAACAGCAGTCTGTTTTAACAACAGCAGTCTGTTTTAACAACAGCAGTCTGTTTTAACAACAACAGCAGTCTGTTTAAACAACAGCAGTCTGTTTCAACAACAGCAGTCTTTTTCAACAACAGCAGTCTGTTTAAACAACAGCAGTCTGTTTTAACAACAGCAGTCTGTTTTAACAACAGCAGTCTGTTTTAACAACAACAGCAGTCTGTTTAAACAACAGCAGTCTGTTTCAACAACAGCAGTCTTTTTCAACAACAGCAGTCTGTTTAAACAACAGCAGTCTTTTTTAACAACAGCAGTCTGTTTTAACAACAACAGCAGTCTGTTTAAACAACAGCAGTCTGTTTCAACAACAGCAGTCTTTTTCAACAACAGCAGTCTGTTTAAACAACAGCAGTCTGTTTCAACAACAACAGTTTGTTTTAACAACAACAGCAGTCTGTTTAAACAACAACAGCAGTCTGTTTCAACAACAGCAGTCTGTTTTAACAACAACAGCAGTCTGTTTAAACAACAGCAGTCTGTTTTAACAACAGCAGTCTGTTTCAACAACAACAGTCTGTTTCAACAACAGCAGTCTGTTTCAACAACAGCAGTCTGTTTCAACAACAACAGTCTGTTTTAACAACAACAGCAGTCTGTTTCAACAACAACAGCAGTCTGTTTCAACAACAACAGCAGTCTGTTTAAACAACAACAGTCTGTTTTAACAACAACAGCAGTCTGTTTTAACAACAACAGTCTGTTTAAACAACAGCAGTCTGTTTCAACAACAACAGTCTGTTTAAACAACAGCAGTCTGTTTTAACAACAGCAGTCTGTTTTAACAACAGCAGTCTGTTTTAACAACAGCAGTCTGTTTTAACAACAGCAGTCTGTTTCAACAACAGCAGCAGTCTGTTTTAACAACAACAGTCTTTTTAAACAACAGCAGTCTGTTTCAACAACAGCAGTCTGTTTTAACAACAGCAGTCTGTTTCAACAACAGCAGTCTGTTTAAACAACAGCAGTCTGTTTAAACAACAGCAGTCGGTTTTAACAACAGCAGTCTGTTTTAACAACAGCAGTCTGTTTCAACAACAGCAGCAGTCTGTTTTAACAACAACAGTCTTTTAAACAACAGCAGTCTGTTTCAACAACAGCAGTCTGTTTTAACAACAGCAGTCTGTTTCAACAACAGCAGTCTGTTTTAACAACAGCAGTCTGTTTCAACAACAGCAGCAGTCTGTTTTAACAACAACAGTCTTTTTAAACAACAGCAGTCTGTTTCAACAACAGCAGTCTGTTTTAACAACAGCAGTCTGTTTCAACAACAGCAGTCTGTTTAAACAACAGCAGTCTGTTTAAACAACAGCAGTCTGTTTTAACAACAGCAGTCTGTTTCAACAACAGCAGCAGTCTGTTTTAACAACAACAGTCTTTTTAAACAACAGCAGTCTGTTTCAACAACAGCAGTCTGTTTTAACAACAGCAGTCTGTTTCAACAACAGCAGTCTGTTTAAACAACATCAGTCTGTTTAAACAACAGCAGTCGGTTTTAACAACAGCAGTCTGTTTTAACAACAGCAGTCTGTTTCAACAACAGCAGCAGTCTGTTTTAACAACAGCAGCAGTCTGTTTTAACAACAACAGTCTTTTTAAACAACAGCAGTCTGTTTCAACAACAGCAGTCTGTTGTAACAACAGCAGTCTGTTTAAACAACAGCAGTCTGTTTTAACAACAACAGTCTTACTGCTGTTGTTTGTGATCATGATGAATTCAGTTAAAGTTTTCTTTATGAGAATATAAATGAGATTGTTTTCAATGCTGAATCATTATCAACTGCTGGAGATGTATGAACTAAACCCTCACACACTCCTTTCCAAGGACTCCAGTGACTGTCTGTCTGTTCACCAGGGTTAGACTGGGACTTTTATATCGATGGTTTAACCCTTCACTAAATGCTTTTTTCCATTTCCTGGGCCTAATGTTGGACATGGAGCGTGTTATGCTGTCATCTCAATAACAACTGCATTTTCAACACTATCAAGGAAGGATACACAAATGTTTCCTTTCCACTATATTTTTTCCTGTCCTGTTTAATTTTAGCATACTGCTACGTATTTGCTGTGTTTTGCATGGATAAATGCAGTCAATAAGAAGACAGTCTTGTTTTCATGTCATTGATCAGTTGAGCCCCAACTCCTCCTCCTTTTTAATATTTACCAACATTAAGTATTTTATCTTGATTTCTTTACTGTCTATTTTTGTGGTGTGTGCATGCGTGCGTGCGTACGTGTGTGCGTACGTGCGTGCGTACGTGCGTGCGTAGCCGACAAGCCCATGCGGCCGCGGAACGTGAAGCTGACGTCAGTGGACAAGGGCCTGAGGGTGAGCTGGGAACCTCCCAACGAGCTGGACGGTCGCCCAGTGGACCGCTACACCATCAGCTACGGAAAGTCCATGAGGACACTGCGCTTCATCAAGGTGGACAAGGACAGACGCTCCGAGGTACTGGAGGATGTTGGTAAGACATTGAACAAAACAGAAACAGAGAGAGAGAAATAAAGTGGGACTGAAGGAGAGTGGGAGAGATAAAATGAGAGAAAGAGAGGGAGAGTAAGAAGGAATGTTAGGGGGTGAGCATGACAGGACTGGTGGTGGCAGAGAGAGAGAAAGAGAGAGAGTGAGAGAAAGAGAAAGAGGAATGAGGGAGAGAAAGAGAGAGAGGGAGAGAGGGAGGGATGGATGGAGGGAGAGAAAGAAAGAGAGAGAGTGAGAGAAAGAAAGAGGGATGGAGGGAGAGAAAGAGAGAGAGAGAGGGATAGAGGGATAGAGGGAGAGAAAGAGAGAGAGGGAGAGAAAGAGAGAGAGAGAGGGATAGAGGGAGAGAGAGGGAAAGAGAGAGAGGGAGGGGAAGAGAGAGAGGGATAGAGAGAGAGAAAGAGAGAGAGGGAGAGAAAGAGAGAGAGAGAGGGATAGAGGGAGAGAAAGAGGGAATGAGAGAGAGGAAGAGAGAGAGGGATAGAGGGAGAGAAAGAGAGAGAGGGAGAGAGAGTGAGAGAAAGAGGGATGAGGGAGAGAGAGGTTTGCCCTAAACTACGGAGTGTGTTTCAGAGCCCGGAGTTCTGCACTTTCTGAAGATGAGTGCCGAGAACGAGGAGGGGATCAGCAAACCTGTCTACAGAGCAGAGACGCCAGGAGGTGAGGGGTGTTTGTGTGTGTGTGTGTGTGTGTGTGTGTGTGTGTGTGTGTGTGTGTGTGTGTGTGTGTGTGTGTGTGTGTGTGTGTGTGTGTGTGTGTGTGTGTGTGTGTGTGTGTGTGTGTGTGTGCAGTATGTGTTCCACTGTAAGGTGAGAGATGCGTTTCAACACACGTTGTTAATGTGCACTTTACACTAACAGTGCTTTTAAACAGTCACAACATACCCCAACTAAAACATGGCAGCCCCAGACTGTAGTTATTGTAGGTTTACTGGGGCATTTAGGACCAAATCCCAACTGAAGGCCTGATGTTTTCCAACAGCATGAAAGCAGTTCACCCGCCCTTTGTCACATTTCCATTTTCCTCTGAGCTTGGAGCTTGGCATCACAGGGCTATACTTCATCAGCAGCCCAAGCCTGGGGCCAGCCCTTGTTTTCCACATCTAAACCTATCCTCGGTCCAATATCCCAAACCCATGTGTTGTGGTCACTGACTCTGTGTGTGTCTGTCTGTGTGTGTGTGTGTGTGTGTGTGTGTGTGTGTGTGTGTGTGTGTGTGTGTGTGTGTGTGTGTGTGTGTGTGTGTGTGTGTGTGTGCATGTGCGTGTGTGTGTGTGTGTGCGTGCGTGCGTGTGCGTGCGTGTGCGTGCGTGTGTGTGTGTGTGTGCGTGCGTGTGCATGCGCATGCGTGTGCGTGCGTGCGTGTGTGTGTGTGGTGTGCGTGCTTGCGTGTGTGTGTGTGTGCGTGCATGCGTGTGTGTGTGTGTGCGTGTGTGTGTGGTGTGCGTGCGTGTGCGTGTGTGTGTGCGTGCGTGCGTGTGCGTGCGTGTGTGCGTGTGTGTGTGTAGAGGGACTGGGAGTGTGTGAGATGATATGCTCCTTGCAGATCTGTTCCCACAACATGCTAGCAGCATTAGTCATCGTAAATAACACCACGTTGCTTCTTCATCATTAATGTGTTTGTACAGACCTAGTGCTCTGTTATAGCAACA
Organism: Salmo trutta; assembly: GCF_901001165.1. NCBI lineage: Eukaryota > Metazoa > Chordata > Actinopteri > Salmoniformes > Salmonidae > Salmo > Salmo trutta. The sequence continues at coordinate 18,455,878 of NC_042957.1, forward strand.
GGTCCACAATATGAGTTATGGATGGAGAGGGAGAGAGAGAAGGAAGGGGAGGAGTAGAGAGGTAGAGAGCACGATGGTGGAGAAGGGAAGAGGGAGAGAGAGAGATGAAGAGAGAGGGGGAGGAGAGGTACAACCTGATTGAAATGTTATAACAGTGACATCATACTGCTTTCAGTACTAATAGTTGATTTGTTATGATATAAAGAAGATACTGAAAACCACCTGTGTGTTTTTTCTTTTTACCTGTGTGAAGTCTGCAGTACTTACTTGTTCAGTGTTGACCCTGTGGTTTACCTGTGTGTGATTACCTGTTCCCCAGGTGGTGAATGGGTCAAACTGGACGGCTTTGCAGTGGTGGGCGGAGCACCTGTCAACGCATCCTCTCCAGGTAACATAGAACGTGGCTCCAGTGTACTCAAACGGAGTATATATTTACACCAACGTGGATATCGTTCATTCGCATGTTAGTCTTGGAACTAGAAGGGAAATTATCCTTTGAAGTCCCATTACAAAGGCAAAGGGGAAATTGCAGCTGTCATCGCAAAGGTAAAAAAAGCTCCATTCTTTAATGTGATAATTAATCCTAATGTTATGACTCTGGTAGCCAGGGAAACATGGCCCAGTCCCCTCTCTTCTCCCTCTGCTCTGAGTTGATGGGGCGGGTCTTTCTAACTGAACCACTGATATGTCTGGCCTTGTCCGTAGCACCTCGGATCTCCAGGCTTCCACGAAAGACAGAGGCTAATATCTGGCAGTCAGAGGGTTGTTGTCTTTATTCTTTTGGAACTTTTGTGAGTGTTTACTGTGTATTTTTCTATTGTTTATTTCCCTTTTGTTTATTATCTATTTCACTTGCTTTGGCAATGTAAACATATGTTTTCCGTGACAATAAAGCCCTTAAATTGAAATTGAGAGAGAGGGTGAGGGCGACAGAGAGGGAGAGAGAGAGGGTGAGGGGCGAGAGAGAGAGAGGGGCTAGAGAGAGAGAGAGGGTGAGGGGCTAGAGAGAGAGAGAGAGAGAGAGACGGTGAGGGGCTAGAGAGACAGAGAGAGTGACGGTGAGGGGCTAGAGAGAGAGATTGGGGTAAGGGGCCAGAGAGAGAGAGAGTGAGGGACTAAAGAGAGAGAGAGGGGCTAGAGAGAGAGAGGGTGAGGGGCTAGAGCGAGAGAGAGAGAGAGAGTGAGGGGCTAGAGAGAGAGAGAGAGAGAGAGAGTGAGAGAGAGAGAGAGAGAGAGAGAGAGAAGGTGGGGGGCTAGAGAGATGAGAGAGAGAGAGGGGGGAGAGAAAGAGAAGGTGGGGGCCCTCCTTCTCTCCCTCTCTCTCCTTCTCTCTCTCTCTCCCCCTCTCTCTCTCTCTAGCCCCCCACCTTCTCCCTCTCTCTCTCTCTCTCTCTAGCCCCCCACCTTCTCCCTCTCTCTCTCTCTCTCTAGCCCCCCACCTTCTCTCTCTCTCTCTTTTTCTCTCTCTCTCTCCCTCTCTCTTTCTCTTTCTCTCTCACTCCCTCTCTCTCTCTCTCCTTCTCTCGCTCTCTCTCTCCCTCTCTCTCTCAATTCAATTAAATTCAATTCGATTGACTTTATTTACATGGCAAGTTCATTATTACTTACATTGTCAAAGTATACATATAGAAAAATATGGTTGTCCCTCAGGTTGTGGCATGAGGACACATATTTGGCTGCCAAAACTGCACATTTTGGCTTTAAACCCAATTAATATTAGATTTTTTCTTCATCTTTTATAGTTTCAAATTCTTTGTATTGAATTATAATTTTGGGAAAGAAATATTCTCTTAGGTCTGAGTATTTGTCACAATGTAATAGGAAATGCAGCTCTGTCTCTACCTTTCCCCTGGAGCAGAGTGAGCACAGCCTGTCCTCTCTGGGCAGCCAGGTTTGTCTGTGACGACCGGTCTCTATAGCCAGACTGTGCTCACTGAGTCTGTACCTAGTCAGTGTTTTCCTCAGTTTTCTATCAGTTACAGTGGTCAGATAGTCTGCCACCAAGTACTGTCTGTTTGGAGCCAAATAGCATTGAAGTTTACTTAGATTTTTTGTGGTGTCTTTCCAATAGGTGATATATTTTTATTTTTGTTTTGTGATGATTTGGTTGGGCCAGATTTTCTGAGTGCTGTCCTGAGGCTCTATGGGGTTGGTTTGGGTTTGTGAACTGAGCCTCAGAACCAGCTGGCTGAGGGGACTCTTCTCTGGTTTCATCTCTTGACATTGTAGAGCTGTGTGATGGAATGTTTTGGGGTCACTTGTTTTTAGATGGTTGTAAAATTTGATGGCTCTTTTTTCTATTCGAATGAGGAATTGGCCCAATTCTGCTCTACATGCGTTATTTGAAGTTTTTCTTTGCACTTGCAATACAGTCTTGCAAAACTTGTTTTTTTTAGGTTAATGGTCAGAGCCCAGGTCTGACAGAACCTGTGAAGACGATCTAGGTGCTGCTGTAACCCCTCTTTAGTGGGAGACAGCAGCACCAGGTCATCTGCGTACAGCTGACACTTGATTTCAGTGTTGTGTAGGGTGATACCAGGTGCTTCCGATTCTTCTAATGTTTTTGCCAATTCATTAATGTAGATGTTAAATAGTGTTGGACTTATTGGGCAGCCCTGTTTCACTCCCCGTCCCTGAGAGAAGAAGTCTGTTTGCTTGTTGCCAATTTTAACTGCACATTTGTTTTTAGTGTACATTGATTTAATAACATCATATGTTTTCCCTCCAATACCACTTTCTATTAGTTTATAAAAAAGATCTTTGTGCCAAATTGAATCAAATGCTTTCTTGAAATCTACAAAACACGAGTAGATTTTGCCTTTGTTTTGGTTTACTTGTTTGTCAATTAGAGTGTGGAGGGTTCTCGCTCTCTCTCTCTTTCTCTCTTTCTCTCTCTCTCTCTCTCTCTCTCTCTCTCTCTCTCTCCTTCTCTCGCTCTCTCTCTCCCTCTCTCTCTCCTTCTCTCGCTCTCTCTCTCTCTCCCTCTCTTTCTCTCTCTCCTTCTCTCTCTCTCCTTCTCTCTATCTCTCTCTCTTGCTCTCTCTCCTACTCTCTCTCTCCCTCTCTGTCTCTCTCTCTCTCTTTCTCTCTCTCTCTCTCTCTCTCTCTCTCTCTCTCTCTCTCTCTCTCTCTCTCCTTCTCTCGCTCTCTCTCTCCCTCTCTCTCTCCTTCTCTCGCTCTCTCTCTCTCTCCCTCTCTTTCTCTCTCTCTCCTTCTCTCTCTCTCCTTCTCTCTATCTCTCTCTCTTGCTCTCTCTCCTACTCTCTCTCTCCTTCTCTCTCTCTCCTCTCTCTCTTGCTCTTTCTCTCCTCCTCTCTCTCTCTCCCTCTCTCTCTCTTGCTCCCCCCTCTTTCTCTATCTCTCTCTCTCTCTCTTGCTCTCTCTCTCCCCATCTCTCTCTCATTCTTTCTCCCTCCCACTCTCTCTCTCTCTGAATTTGAATTTGAGAGATAAACAGAGAGACAGGGAGAAATAAGTTAAGAATCCATAGACTCTAACCACTTCTGAGAAAATTGGAAAACACTAAACAAACATAAACACGAAGAGTTATCTATCCAAAACGGAGATATATGGATAAATTACTTCTCCGATCTTTTTGGCCCTATAACAAAGAACAAACAGCAAAAACAAATACAAATCATAGAATCCACTATTAAAGACTACCAGAACCCACTGGATTCTCTTTTACATTGAATGAACTACAGAACAAAATACAAACCCTACAACCCAAAAAGGCCTGTGGTGTTGATAGTCTAAATGAAATGATAAAATATACAAACCACAAATTCCAATTGGCTATACTTGAACTCTAACATCATTCTAAGCTCTGGCATCTTCCCCAATATTTGGCTCCAAGGACTGATCACAACAAATCCACAAAAGTGGAGACAAATTTGACCCCAATAACTACCATGGGATATGTGTCAACAGCAACCTTAAGAAAATCCTCTGCCTTATCATTAACAGCAGACTTGTACATTTCCTCAGCGAAAACAATGTACTGAGCAAATGTCAAATAGGCTTTTTGCCAAATGATTGTACGACACACCACGTATTCACCCTGCACATCCTAATTGACAAACAAACAAACCAAAGCAAAGGCAAAGTCTTCTCATGCTTTGCTGATTTCCAAAAAGCTTTTAACTCAATTTGGCACATGGGTCTGCTCTACAAATTGGGGGAAAACATACAACATTATAAAATCCATGTACAGAAACAACAAGTGTGTGGATAGAATTGGCAAAAAAACACACATTTCTTCCCACAGGGCTGTGGGGTGAAACAGGGATGCAGCTTAAGCCACACCATCTTCAACATATATATCAACTAATTGGTGATGGCACTAGAACAGTCTGCAGCACCCGGCCTCACCCTACTAGAATCTGAAGTAAAATGTCTACTGTTGCTGATGATCTGAGGCTTCTGTCACCAACCAAGGAGGGCCTACAGCAGCACCTAGATCTTCTGCACAGATTCAGCCAAACCTGGGCCCTGACAGTAAATGTCAGTAAGACAAAAATAATGGTGTTCCAAAAAAGGTCCAGTTGCCAGGACCAGAAATACAAATTCCATCTAGACACCGTTGCCCTACAGCACACAAAAAACAATACATACCTCAGCCTAAACATCAGCACCACAGGTAACTTCCACAAAGCTGTGAACGATCTGAGAGACAAGGCAAGAAGGGCCTTCTATGCCATCAAAAATAACACAATCCGACATACCAATTAGGATCTGGCTAAAAATACTTGAATCAGTTATAGAATCCATTGCCCTTTATGGTTGTGAGGTCTGGGGTCCGCTCACCAACCAAGAATTTACTAAATGGGACAAACACCAAATTGAGACCCTGCATGCAGAATTCTGCAAAAAATGTCCTCAGTGTACAACGTGACACACCAAATAATGCATGCAGTGCAGAATTATGCCGATACCCACTAAATGTCAAGAAAAGAAAAGAGCCATTAAATTCTACAACCACCTAAAATTAAGCGATACACAAACCTTCCATAACAAAGCTATCACCCACAGAGAGATTAACCTGGAGAAGAGTCCCCTAAACAAGCTGGTCCTGGGGCTCTGGTCACAAACACAAACAGACCCCACAGAGCCCCAGGACAGCAACACAATTAGACCCAACCAAATCATGAGAAAACAAAAAGATAATTACTTGACACATTGGAAAGAATTAACAAAAATACCAAAGCGAACTAGAATGCTATTTGGCCCTAAACAGAGAGCACACAGTGGCAGAATACCTGACCACTGTGATTGACCCAAACTTAAGGAAAGCTTTGACTATGTACAGAGCATAGCCTTGCTATTGAGAAAGGCCACCAAAGGCAGACCTGTCTCTCAAGAGAAGACAGGCTATGTGCACACTGCCCACAAAATGAGGTGGAAACTGAGCTGCCAAATGTATGACCATATTAGAGACACATATTTACCTCAGATTACCCACAAAGAATTAGAAAACAAATCCAATTTTGTTAAACTCCCATTTCTATTCTCTCAAGATGTGTGACCTGTTGCCACAAGAAAAGGGCAACCAGTGAAGAACAAACAATATTGTAAATACAACCCATATTTATGTTTATTTATTTTCCCTTTTGTACTTTAGCTATTTGCACATAATATGACATTTGAAGTGTAATGTTTATTGTTTATTTCACTTTTGTTTATTATCTATTTTACTTGCTTTGGCAATGTAAACATATGTTTCCCATACCAATAAAGCCCTTAAATTGATATTGAATTGAGAGAGTGACAGAGAAAGAGAGAGTGAGTGAGAGAGAAACAGGGAGAGAGTGAGACAGAGAGAGAGAGACAAAGAGAGAGAGAGAGACAGACAGAGAGAGACAGAAAGAAAGAGACAGACAGAGACAGAGAAATAATGAGAGAGACAGACAGAGAGAGAGACATAGAGATAAAGTGAGAGAGAGACCGAGAGAGACCAAGAGAGAGAGTGAGCGAGAGAGAGAGAGAGAGAGAGAGAGCGAGAGAGAGAGAAGGGGGATTAGTTGTGGCAGGACAGAGATAGGTCAGCGAACCCTCTCACACACAGACTGCTTCTGTCCTGTCGGGAACTGTTGTCCTATCCTCCTTTCCTTGTTCACTTTCTTCTCTTCACTTCTCCTCTTCTCATCTCTCCTTCACTGATCGAGCAGGTAATAACTCCTACATATTCATTTCATAAGAGCATAGTGACTAACCCTGTATGACCCTATCTTATGCCCACATCTACTTTATCACTCTGTCTGACTGGATTGTATCAACCTCTGCTGAAAAGGCATTCATTCACTCAGAGGGAAAGAAGACTGCGCAGCCTTTCATCTGACAATGATTATGAGAAAGAGGGATGAGAGATGGGGGGGAGGAGAGAAAGGAAAGGGAGGGAAATGTTTTTCATTATGTTGTCAGTGCATCACTCGGCATGCCAGCGAAGCACGGGAGGGGTGGGGAAGAGAAGATGGATGGCGGAATTGTCTGGCTGTCTGTCTGAGACAACTGTCCAGGCTGGAGTCAGACAGACATCATGTGATAACACCAGGAAGTAGGAAACAGGAAGTAGCAGCAGATGACATGGGAAGATTGTGTGGTCCGTGGTCCCTGTCTGTGTCCACGTTGTGACATCTCCATTGGTTACAGCGTCTCAGATACTGTAACTTGTTTTGATTATTGGAGAATAATTCATTTTGGGCAAAGGGGGACATTTGGGGAGTTTCCCTGAGTACTCCATGGCATTTAAAACATTTCAAAGCATAATGATGAGATAGAAACTCATAGAAGTGATTGCAGCGATCTGCATGTGAACCTGAGATTCCTTATGGTCTTATCAGGGTCAGGTGAACCATAGTGCACTTCAGCGATATTTTTCTCTCTCTTCCAGCTCATCCATCTCCTACTCCAGACACCCGGCCCAGGCCTGACCCCCCTGTGAGGATCCATGTGAGGACAGAAACAGAAATAGGGGTAGATGAGGCATTGCGCCCCTCAGGCCTAACTTCCCCCAGGGGGCAGCGGATCCGGAGACCCCCCCAGTCGTCCTCTGGCCCTCGTCAGCCAGAGAGGGCCAGGGCAGGGCCAGCCCTGCTGGACCAGAGGTCCCAACACCAACAACACCACACCCAGCCACAGGCAGACCAGAGAAACAGACACAATCACAAACTAGGTAAGAGCACCTGGATCTCTCTCACACCGAGTTTGCATATTGTTGTGTAATGAGGGAATTAGAAGGTAGGCCCTTAAATGGCAGGTATTCTAAAACTCAGCCTGAAGAAGAGTCTAGTAGTATAAACGCTTAGCAATTGTACAGCTTGATGTTATATAATGGTTCATCTGCTCCTACTTACAGCGTATGTATTCTTTGTAGATACCTGTACATAGTTTACTAAAGTTTTCTTCATCGTACTGGTCGCCTACTTGTTGTCTTTCTTGTACATTGTTGTGTGAACAGTACAGTATGTACTGTGTGTGTTTAGTGCCCACCCATAGTGTGTTGTAGAGTTTAAACGCTGACCTATGTCTCTCTGTTCATAGCCTCTGAGTCCGTCTATGTGGTATCACTGCAGGCACAGAGAGCAACGGGGCGGAGCGCGCCAAGCAACAGGGCCACCCTGACCAAAAAAGCTCCACCAGGTACACCTTATGGCCATGTTATGAGTCTTTACAACATCCTTGGAAGCCTTTATAACAGCTTCATGAGCCTTTAAAACCACTCTTATTTAACTACATCCAGCTGCAAGGAAATCATCTTCAGACAACACTCAAGCTTCTAATTATATTATATTGTATTATTATTATATTATTACACTATTACAATATTATTACATTATTATATTATTACACTATTACAATATTATTACATTATTATATAATTACATTATCATATTATTATATTACATTATTATATTATTATATTTTTACATTATTATATTATTACACTATTACAATATTATTACATTATTATATTATTACATGATCATATTATTATATTACATGATTATATTATTACATGATTATATTATATTATTACATGATTATATTATTACATGATTATATTATTGTATGGTATTATTACCTTATTATATTATTACATTATTATATTGTTACATTATTATATTATTACATTATTATATTATTATATGGTATTATTACATTATTACATTATTATATTATTACAGTATTATATTATTACATGATTATAGTATATTATTACATGATTATATTGTATTATTACATTATTACATGATTATGTTATTATATGGTATTATTACATTATTATATTATTACATTATTATATTGCTACATTATTATATTTAATTAATACATTATTATATTGTATTGTATTATTACATAATTTTATTTTATTATTATATTACATTATTACGACACTCAAACCACATGACACAACACACGTTTTAGAGTTTTACACCATTTCAACACCTCTCCTCATATAGCAATGTAAAAACAGACTACATTTCAGTAATGCACACGCTTAGAAAAAACGATTCAAATCAAATCAAATCAAATTTTATTAGTCACGTGCTGAATTCAACAGGTGTAGACCTTACAGTGAAATGCTTACTTACAAGCCCCTAACCAACAATGCAGTTTAAAAAAAATACAGATAAGAATAAGTCATAAAAGTAACAAGTAATTAAAGAGCAGCAGTAACTAACAATACCAAGACTATATACAGGGGGGTACTGATACAGAGTCAAAGTGCGGGGGCACCGGTTAGTTGAGGTAATATGTATATGTAGGTAGAGTTATTAAAGTGACTATGCTTAGATGACAACAGAGAGTAGCAGTGGTGTAAAGAGGGGGAGCGCTGGGGGGGACAATGCAAATAGTCTGGGTAGCCATTTGACTAGATGTTCAGGAGTCTTATGGCTTGGGGGTAGAAGCTGTTTAGAAGCCTCTTGGACCTAGACTTGGCACTCCGGTACCGCTTGCCATGCGGTAGCAGAGAGAACAGTCTATGACTAGGGTGGCTGGAGTCTTTGACAATTTTTAGGGCCTTCCTATGACACTGCCTGGTATAGAGGTCCTGGATGGCAGGAAGCTTGGCCCCAGTAATGTACTGGGTCGTTTGCACTACCCTCTGTAGTGCCTTGCAGTCGGAGGCCAAGCAGTTGCCATACCAGGCAGTGATGCAACCAGGATGCTTTTGATGGGGCAGCTGTAGAACTTTTTGAGGATCTGAGGACCCATGCCAAGTCTTTTCAGTCTCCTGAGGGGGAATAGGTTTTGTCGTGCCCTATTCACATCTGTCTTGGTGTGCTTGGACCATGTTAGTTTGTTGGTGATGTGGACACCAAGGAACTTGAAGCTCTCAACCTGCTCCACTGCAGCCCTGTCGATGAAAATGGGGGCGTGCTCGGTCCTCCTTTTCCTGTAGTCCACAATCATCTCCTTTGTCTTGATCACATTGAGGGAGAGGTTGTTGTCCTGGCACCACACAGGCAGGTCTCTGACCTCTTCCCTTTAGGCTGTCTTGTCGTTGTCGGTGATCAGGCCTACCACTGTTGCGTCATCAGCAAATTTAATGATGGTGTTGGAGTGAAGAGGGAGTACAGGAGGGGTTCTTTGTCCCCATATGAGAACCCTTTTTGGTTCCAGGTAGAACCCCTGTGGAAAGGGTTCTACCTGAAACCCAAAAGGGCTCTACCTGGAACCAAAAAAAGGTTATTCAAAGGGTTCTCCTATGGGGACAGCCAAAGAACCCTTTTAGGTTCTAGATAGAACCTTTTTTTCTAAGAGTATAGTAACTTATTTTCAGTTAGTTATGCTTAGACCTGCAGACCTCCAGACCATGTTGTGTGTTGTGTGTCCCCCATGCAGAGCCTGAGGAGCATGAGGCCAAAGACATCAGCGTGAGGGTCATGTCCCCTCAGTCTGTCCTCATCAGCTGGGTGGACCCATCTATCGAGATGGAGAAGGTCCTCCCTGGGGGCTCCAGGTGAGAGAGAGAGAGAGAGAGAGAGAGAGAGAGAGAGAGAGAGAGAGAGAGAGAGAGTGTGTGTGTGTGTGTGTTTTTGTGTGTCTGTGAGAAAGAGAGAGAGAGAGAGAGAGAGAGATAAGTCATATAATCTATTTTCCCCTCTCCAGACACTACACAGTGAAGTACAGGGAGAAGGGTGAGTCTGCTCGATGGGAGTACAAGGAGACCAACCAGAGGAGGCTGCTGATAGATACCCTGTCAGCTGACAGGATGTATGAGTTTTCTGTCCGCATCTCCAAGGGAGACAACCATGGCAAGTGGAGCACATCTGTGTTCCAGAGGACCCCAGAATCTGGTAGGTTGTCTTACTGCCTGTCTGAAAAGAAAGGATAACCCCAAGTCTTCAATGTCATTTCCCATCTTTTAAAGTGGCAATCTATAGTTCAAACAATACAAAAGTGACTGTTTTGGTAAAGGGATTAGTGATGTGGCTGCGGAGATGTAACCACTCTCAGATTAACAGACAGACTATGGACTGACCAACATTATAGTTTGAACCAGGTTATGAGGCTTTACAGTGTTTATTTACATGTACTTTGTTTACAAACATTGGAGTTAAACAAGGTTATATTTTGTGTTCTGATGTTGTATGACAGTTGAACTAAGCTCATGAGGCATTCATAAATTACATTCAAGAATCAATAGGTTTATATAAGATTGCCCCTTTAAGAGAGAAAATTGTATTTTCTTGATGAAAGCTGCTATTTTCGTTTATTTAAATTTTCAATGAGTCACATGAGTCATACAGTGTCATACAATAAAAGATGTAAGGGTAAATCATAGGTTTTGCCATTGATTCATATTTAATACAGATTCTTCCATTCAATCCCTACTTACCTTAGACTGTAAACTGTCATGGTCAAAACATATAGATTCAATGATTGTAAAGATGGGGAGAGGTCTGTCCATAATAAAAAGACGCTCTGCTTTCTTGACACCACACTCCAAAAAGCAAGTCATACAGGCTCTAGTTTTGTCTTATCTTGATTATTGTCCAGTTGTGTGGTCCAGTGCTGCAAGGAAAGACCTAGTTAAGCTGCAGCTGGCCCAGAACACATTTTGCTCTTCATTGTAATCAGAAGGCTGATATAAATACTATACATGCCAGTCTCTCTTGGTTAAGAGTTGAGGAGAGACTGACTGCATCACTTCTTCTTTTTATAAGAAACATTCATGTGTTGGAAATCCCAAGTTGTTTGCATAGTCAACTTACACACAGCTCTGACACACACACTTACCCCACCAGACATGCCACCAGGGGTCTTTTCATGGTCCCCAAATCCAGAACAAATTCCAGAAAGCGTATAGTATTATATAAAGCCCTTATTGCCTGGAACTTCCTTCCATTTCATATTGCTCAAATAAACAGCAAACCTGGTTTCAAAAAACAGATAAAGCAACACCTCTTGGCACAACACCTCTCCTCTATTTGACCTAGATAGTTTATGTGTATGTATTGATATGTAGGCTACGTGTACCTTTTAAATTGATGTAGTTATGTCCTTGAGCTGTTCTGGTCTATTGCTGTTCTGTATTATGTCATGTTTCATGTTCTGTGTGGACCCCAGGAAGAGTAGCTGCTGCTTTTGGAACAGCTAATGGGGATCCTAATAAAATACCTTAATGAAAACCTCTGCCAGTTTGTGGTTTCCATCTCATTGCTTTGTGTCATAATTCAGCACAGTTAGTGTGTATCACTCCCATCCTCCCCTTACTGATCCTGGATACTGGAGTCATACAGTATATTCTGTCATGAGTGTAGCATTCATACTGTAGCATTCATACAGCCTGGCTGACTGCTGCTTGGAGCTCTAGTCTAAATTTCCTTAGAGGATCTCCGGGGTGTGTTCTCTGGAAATGTATAGTGAACTTTACTTTACTTTTTCCCTATTTGAAGGCTATCGGCATTAACTACAGTACTATTACTGTACAAGTAGCCACTTTCCTTCTTCTCTTCTCCTAACTTCTGTTTTCTCTCTCGGTACACATTCCTTCTCATCCCATCCCTTTTGTCCTCTGTGCTCCTCAGCTCCCTCCGGTCCTCCAGAGAACTTTCACGTGAAGGCGCTGAGAGGGAAGGGAACCGCCGTCACGGCGACCTGGGACCCTCCTGAGGAACCCAACGGGAGGATACGTGGTCAGCGCATGACACTCCTCTCTGATCCTTCAGTAGATGATTTCACTGTACACGTGTAGGATCTTCATTTGACCAGTTTCTCACAGCAGCAAAAGGAAATGTGAATTATTGTGTGGATTATAATTAATGGACATTGTTGAAGTGGTTGATACATTTTTTGTTATAGCAAATCAGGTATGACACTTAAAAGTAGAAATTACAAACTTTAAAATGTTGAATAAGCTACAACTTGACATTTCCTGCTGTGTACATTGTATCTCTGGTCAAATATGTGTTGACAAATAAACAGTCAAACAGTCAACTAATTGATCAATATGATTCCATCAGTTATTCAATTGATCAATCAAAGCCCCACCTAAATACTTAATCAATCCATCAATACTAAACCACATTATACATCAATTTATTGATTCAGTTTTAATAAACACATACAGTTGAAGTCGGAAGTTTACATACACCTCAGCCAAATACATTTAAACTCAGTTTTTCACAATTCCTGACATTTAATCCTAGTTAAAATTCCCTGTCTTAGGTCAGTTAGGTTCACCACTGTATTTTAAGAATGTGAAATGTTAGAATAAAAGTAGAGAGAATTATTTATTTCAGCTTTTATTTCTTTCATCATATTCCCAGTGGGTCAGAAGTTTACATACACTCAATTAGTATTTGGTAGCATTGCTTTTAAATTGCTTAACTTAGACCAAACGTTTCGGGTAGCCTTCCATAAGCTTCCTCCTGACAGAGCTGGTGTAACTGAGTCAGGTTTGTAGGCCTCCTTGCTCGCACAAGCTTTTTCAGTTCTGCCCACAAATTTTCATTATGGCCAAACAGTTCTATTTTTCTTTCATCAGACCAGAGGACATTTCTCCAAAAAGTATGATCTTTGTCCCCATATGCAGTTGCAAACCTTAGTCTTGTTTTTTTTATAGCGGTTTTGGAGCAGTGGCTTCTTCCTTTCTGAGCGGCTTTTCAGGTTATGTCGATAGAGGACTCGTTTTACTGTGGATATAGATACTTTTGTACCTGTTTCCTCCAGCATCTTCACAAGGTCCTTTGCTGTTGTTCTGGGATTGATTTGCACTTTTCGCACCAAAGAACGTTCATCTCTAGGAGACAGAACGAGTCTCCTTCCTAAGCGTTATGACGGCTGCGTGGTCGCATGGTGTTTATACTTGCGTACTATTGTTTGTACAGATGAACGTGGTACCTTCAGGCTTTGGGAAACTGCTCCCAAGGATGAACCAGACTTGTGGAGATCTACCATTTTTTTCTGAGGTCCTGGCTGATTTCTTTTGATTTTCCCATGATGTCAAGCAAAGAGGCATTGAGTTTGAAGGTAGGCCTTGAAATACATCCACAGGTACACCTCCAATTGACTAAAATTATGTCAATTGGCCTATCAGAAGCTTCTAAAGCTATGACACAATTTTCTGGAATTTTCCAAGGAGTTTAAAGGCACAGTCAACTTAGTGTATGTAAACTTCTGACCCACTGGAATTGTGATACAGTGAATTATAAGTGAAATAATCTGTCTGTAAACAATTGTTGGAAAATGGACTTGTGTCATGCACAAAGTAGATGTCCTAGCCGACTTGCCAAAACTATAGTTTGTTAACAAAAAATATATGGAATGGTTGAAAAACTAGTTTTAATGACTCCAACCTAAGTGTATGTAAACTTCCGACTTCAACTATACATTGTTGGTGCTCTGTAATGATCCTGGTACTCCTCCCCTCAGAGTACATCATGTCCTATGCTCCTGCCATGAAACCCTTTGGGATGAAGTCAGTGACATACCGCGGCAGCATCACCTCAGCCATCGTAGACGGCCTCCAGCCTGGGGACCGTTACATCTTCAAGATCAGGGCCACCAACAGGAGGGGCCAGGGCCCTCAAACCAAAGCCTTCAGCGTGGCCGTGCCTCGTGGCACCGGTAAGCACATCTACTGTGTGTGTGTGTGTGTGTGTGTGTGTGTGTGTGTGCGTGCGTGCGTGCGTGCGTGCGTGCGTGCGTGTGTGTGCGTGTGCATGTGTTGATAGTTGCATTTCTAATGTCCTAATGGTTTGTACACTTAACTAATACTCCATCTTACTTGCCAGCCAACAGCGCTGCCTCCCCGCCAACTCATCACTCCAAGAGCCAAGGAGGCCGTAGAACCAGCCACACACCTTCTCGGACCACCGAACAGGACAGTTACCATGATGATGACACCGATCTCCAATTAGATGCCATGACCGAACAGCTAGCCACACCCACCCAGACCACATCCTCCCCGCCCGCCACCAGACGGACACGCCCACTCACCCAGACACGCTCCTATCACAGCATCTTCTCAGATGTGAGGGGCACAGTCAGGAAGGGGGCGACCAATCAGCAACTAGGAGGCGGTACCTCTTCAGCCAGAGACAAGGGGAGAGAGACAGAAACAGAGGATGGACAGGAGGAGGAGTACAAAACAACAGAACCCAATCCAGAAGAACAGAAGGAGGAGAGGCTCACTAACGAGGCTCTGGAGGAGAAGAAAGAAGCAGTGACTCAGAACAACGGTGTTCCTTCTGAACCTGAGGAGGAGGACAGGAGCCATGGCAGAGGGAGAGGGAAGGATCCAGCTGTAGATGAGACCTCTAGCCCCAGCTTCAAAGCAGAGGTTCCCTCATCAGAGGGCTCCTCATCATCGTCCAAACCCTCCTACCCTCTCCGCAAACCTCTCTCCGGTAGACGCATCAACTCTGGTCGACAGAAATTCTCCCGGACGTCAGGCTTAGGGTCAGTGTTCCAGCCGAAGACACAGGATGCAGAAATGGACAGTGCCTCCTCCTCTTCGTCCTCCAGCCCATCCCACAGCCAGGAGTCAGCAGCCATCAGGAAAGACGATGCGGTCACCAACTACGCCGAGGGTAAAAACACCTATGACCAGCCCAGTGTCACAGAAACCAAACCCTCCACCTCCACCTCCACCCCAGAGCAGGCCATCTCAGAGCCCGAGGCCGAGGCACCTTCTGTGGGTAGGGGTCCTGCTCTGCCGGGTCGTGGATATGGTTATGGCAGGAGGAAACCCGGGATCCTGTCTCGAGGGAATCCAAATGGCCGAGTTCTGACTGGACTCCGCAAACCTGGGTCAGCCTCAACATCGACCGGAGGCAAGATTCCCGAAACGTCACACACTCATGGCTCACACACTCCTAACGCGCAGGACTCAACACACCACCAGGAGAAAAATGACCACAACGACTACAAAAACACAGAGACAGAGGCCACAAAAGAAGAAGAACCCACTTCCAATTCCCAGACCATATCCTCGACACATCCCTCCGAGGACGCAAGAGAGGACAGGAGAGAGGAGAGAGGGAGAGAGGACAGGAGAGAGGAGGAAGGGAGGGGAGACAGGAGAGAGGAGAGAGGGAGAGAGGACAGGAGAGAGGAGGAAGGGAGGGGAGACAGGAGAGAGGACAGAGGGAGAGAGGACAAGAGAGAGGAGGAAGGGAGGGGCGACAGGAGAGAGGACAGAGGGAGGGGAGACAGGAGAGAGGAGACAGGGAGGGGGGACAGGAGAGAGGAGGGTGGGAGGGGAAACAGGAGAGAGGAGGGTGAGAGGGGTGACAGGAGAGAGGAGACAGGGAGGGGGGACAGGAGAGAGGAGGGTGGGAGGGGAGGCAGGAGAGCGGAGGGGTGAGAGGGGAGACATGAGAGAGGAGGGAGTGAGGGGAGACAGGAGAGAGGAGGGAAGGAGGGGAGACAGGAGAGAGGAGGCTGAGAGGGGAGACAGGAGAGAGGAGGGAGGGAGGGGAGACAGGACAGAGGAGGAAGGGAGGGGAGACAGGAGAGAGGAGGAAGGGAGGGGAGACAAGAGAGAGGAGGGAGGGAGGGGAGACAGGAGAGAGGAGGGAGGGAGGGGAGACAGGAGAGAGGAGGGAGGGAGGGGAGACAGGAGAGAGGAGGGAGGGAGGGGAGACAGGAGAGAGGAGGGAGGGAGGGGAGACAGGGGAGAGGAGGAAGGGAGGGGAGACAGGAGAGAGGAGGTGGCGAGGGCAGACAGGAGAGAGGAGGGTGAGAGGGGAGACAGGAGAGAGGAGAGAAGGAGGGGGGAGAACAACTACAACACCCCAGCTCCCCCTCCCTCCAGGATTAACCCCTTTGGGAACCGGCACCAGAGCAGGTTTGGAACAGGGACGGGGAGCAGTAGCAGGGCCTCCTCACCCAGGGCGGACGGGAGGGTTCCCTGGAGCAGGACTACCTCCTCGTCCTCCGTTGGGGCAGGGAGACCCCTCCTTAGAGGAACCCCCTCCAGGACAGTTGCATTGGGGGCAGCAGGAGCCACGGGGGCAGCAGGAGCCTCAGGGGAATCGAGGACCTCAGCATTGCAGGAGACCAGTGAGAATGCTAAAACCTCCTCCACCCTCTTCCCATTAAAGAACGGGGAGGGGGCGGGGTCACCTAAACCCTCTCTGCCCAACAGGAATGCAGTTCTAGGTGGATCTAGGAATCCCATCACCTCCTCTTCCTCCTCCAACACCTCCTCTAGTGGTCGTAGAGACTCCAGTGAGCCAGTCCACAGAGGAAGCAGCATCAGGGAGGACAGCAGTAATGACCATGAGGAGGACTATCTCTACGAGGGGAGTAAGGAGATCTATGAGAGGAATGAGAAAGTCACAGACCCAACCCCTGTCCCCAAAACTACTACGACCACTACCACCACTACCACTACCTCAGCCCCCAGTACCCCCCGCAGGGTGTCCCAGAGTGGGGATAATGAGAGTGTGGACCCCAAGCCTGGTAGAACCAGACCCGGTTTAATCCCTGGTTCTACATTCCCCCGACGTCCCATTTTAGGTCCCAACGGGAGGGTGAGATCCCCCCTGCTCACAAACAGGCAGACGGCTTCTAGGTTCCCCTTTAGAGCACAACCAGCACAGAGCACACAGTTAGGTTCCTCTAGCCCAGACACATCCCCTTCCTCTTCTTCCTCTTCCTCCTCTAGTCTGCCACAGCCAGACCGCAGGGTTAACGGGGGCACTAGTGTTAGCACTGGAGGCTCCCCCCCTTCCCTCTCTCTCCCCTCCCTCAGACAGACCTCCTCTAGTGAGGGTTCTCATGGTGACAGCCAGGGGTCTCAGGACTCCTCCTCCTCCTCCTCATCCTCATCCAGAGACTCTTTGGGTGGGCAGGGGACGAGGATGCGCTACCCCAGTCGGTCAGACCCCTTCCTCAGGGGTAAAACCCCTAGCGGAGGCCTCAAGCCTGGCTACGGAAATGG